>NC_081145.1:12415098-12593742 GCF_958295425.1 Solea solea | reverse complement strand
ATGTTGACCAGTGGACTGTGTAGTGGACTATGGCTCTCGTTTGTATTTTCGTGCTGAAGGAAAGGAGGAGGAGGAGGAGGAGGAGGAAGAGTATTCAACTATGTTATGTGTAATCTGTTGTGTTCAGTGTCTTAGTTCTCTGAAGTTTAACCTTTATAATGATTTGAGTGTCGTTCTGGGGTTTTCTTCAGAATCATAGCGTTTTGAGGTCAGAGCTCCAGAGCCCAGATATTTAGTTTACAACTGTAAAAATGTAACATTTACTTTTGAGGAATGAGAGCCAATGAAACGACCAACATTTGTGTCAGCAGGTAGTTTTCAATCTAGGTCAAAGGACAGTTTGCCATGTCTCAGAATGAACTCTTCTAAAAAGTAAATTATAGTGGATAGGGTTGAATGTGTACCAGTGGACATGGGCTGCAACTAACAGTTATTCTTTCAATTATTTTGTCTAAATCGGTTAGTTGCTAGGTTCCCAAAATTCCAGAAAATGTTGATCTGTATTTCCTAAATCTCAACACCCTCAAACTATTTCTTTCTTTTGTACACAAACCACACATAATCACCTAGTGGACATTACAAAGACAAAGACATTTTTTGATTAAATCTTAAACCTTGGCTTCCATCACAAACAAATGATTCCTTCCTAATTTGCAATAAAACTTTGAGATTTATTCAAAGAACACAAAACAATTAACATATAAATGCACAAACATATAAAACATTTAAAAGCTATGCACAGCATATGTCTTTAATAAAAGTAGTATAAAAACTATTTAAATATGAAAATGTAAACATACTTGAAGCTGCGTCGCTGAGAAAGTGATGACGAGGAGGAAAAATCCCTCGGAGTGGACTAACTTTGATTTTACAGTGGTAGTAAGCTGCCAGTGTTTCATATTTAAGGTTTCAGTGGGGGCAGGACTGTGGCTTTGGACACAAAGGCATTTTCTTTAATATCGTGTATGTAAATAGTAAAATATCGAAGGAGAGTCACCTCTCCTTCGACACTCATGGACATTAGCTTATAAGAACCTATTTGAATATTCATGCAAATCTAAATTAAATGTCCCTAAAAGAACACCATCTAAACTTAATTTAATTTCCTTTTTGACAGGAACAGGTTTACAATATGTGGAACAAATGTCATGCAGAAGTGGTTTTAACCTTCACATCCAACCTGCACAACAAAGTGAATGAAGGCATTTCACAGTAAGTCAAACATTAATCCTAACACACACACACACACACACACACACACAAAATATACTGTAAGCAACTATTAAAGGCACTCTTTGGCAACAGAAATAAGGTTTAAGCTCATCTTCCTATTATACCTCATACTTGCCCATTATTTTTGTTGGTATAAAGGACTGTCAAAGCCGCTGTCCTGCTGCCGCTGTCTCAGCTCAGAGAACACAGGCCCAGAACAAACGTCTTGCTGCTTCACAGACTCCGAGCCAAGGATGGGTCCTCTCTGTGTACTCGTCTTCACACTGGCAAAGTTTAAGGTCTGTGTTTGAGGTGTCCTCTTGACAATGTCGTTATAAACCGTCAGGTCAGATGCATCTGGAGAGAGGCCACCAAACTCTCGCAAGTCGCCGGCTGAGGTAGCGGAAACAGAGAACGGCCTCACTGGTTCCACTTTCCTCCCCGAGTAGGAGAGTTTGGGAATGTGGAAGCTTGTGTCCGAGTCGCTGCTGGTCATGCTCCAGTCGACCCGTCTCATGTCTCTAATGGAAGCCTCCTGAATGAGAGCAGGTTTGCTCTGTTGCTCCGAGTCCTGGTGGTGGTCCGCTGTGCTGGAGTCTGTTTCCTGCAGGTACTGTTTCCTGGTCTTACTCCTCACAGAGTTTGCAGAAGTTTGAGGTTTCATGGCTGCTTCTAAGGTCTCATCCTTCCCACATACACGAGTGTCCTGGTGGCTCACAGGTTTAGTCCAGGCTGGTGCAGCGGATGCTTTCTGCTCTGTATCCACAGAGGTCTTTTCTCTGTGGGATCGCTCAGCTGCTCTGATGCCTGGCAGCTCAGGCAGCTCAGGCAGCTCAGGCAGGACAAGCTGGTTCTTATTGGAGCCCGCGATTCTCCCTGGCGCGCAGCCAGTGGTTGATATAGCAGTTGAACAATCTGCCAATACAAAATACAAATCAACAACACATTGATATTTAAAGAAAATGCAGTCCTCCAAAAAAAATGACTCACTTGGCAAACTGTAGTTCTTTCCAGATTTACTTTTGGTGGGCGTCTCCAGCACTTTAGCCATAGCTGCCAGTTTGCTCGCAGCATTCATTATTTTCTTTTCAGCTCTGCAGAAAATGAGAAAATCAATTTAATTAGCCTGAGGAGTCATGGTGAAGCAGGCAAACAAACAAACTCGTGCCAGGTATAGCCACTTGCCCTGTGGTATTTCCACCATCCTCCAGTAACTCCTGCAGACAGGTCAAATAATAACGCCGCATCTTTCTGGCAGTGTCCTGTCTCTCCCTCTGTACCTCCATGCGGATCATCTCTGCTGCTCGCTCCCGACTCTCCTGAAGGTAACGCAGCATGTCCGCTGTTGTTCAAAGAAAAAGAAAAAACATCAGTTATAATCTGTTGTTTACCAAGAACATTTGAGTGGAGATGATTTGGTATTTGCACACCACACATATTATTATCATCATTTTTTAGCACGTTAATATTTTTCAAACTCGTATGCAGTCACTCTGAGCTTTCAAATCAGTGTCTGAGTTTCACTGTGATATAGCAGATTTGTTCATACCAGAGTCGTTTTTTCTTTGTTTCGCTTGCCAACGGGTACACTTTCTATGTGTTTCTATGTGTTGTTAACGATGTGACGTTAATAATTAGCAAACATGCACAACTGGGACTGTTAACAAACAAACAGGACCTTCCTTCAATCTTCAAACTGCCTGTCATACATTCTTAAATCCATTCTGGAGAATCTGAATGTGGTAAAGATTAAGCTCCTATACCAATGAAGCTCGCCCCACCTGTTTCCTCCTGTTTTCTTGTCCTTATAATTTACTGACTCTATACATTACTTGACTGAAAAAAATATGATAAATCAGTAAATAATCACCAACCTCTGATTTTCTCTACAGTCGATAAGTATTGCTGCTTCATCTCTTCGAGGCCTTGCTGAATATTTTGCTGATGATCAGAACTCCTGTGAACAAGAACATTAAATATATTGATGTTAACCATGAAACAAATAGCACTCCATACGTATTATTATTAATGTCACCAAGGAGGTTGTTTTTACACACATTTGTTTGTCTGATTGTGAGCAGTGTACCTCAAAAAGTAAAGGATGCATTTTGATGACATTTTCTGGGGATGTAAGTTATGGCCTATGGTCTGAAATATGTGTCGGCTACAAACAAAAACACCGGCTAAGAAATGATAAAAACAACACAAACCTCGCTTCTTTGACCCTCTTCACTTCCTCTAGCTGCTGCTGATATTCCTGCTTTGCCTTCTGTAGGCTGCATTCATTCTCATCTATGAAAAACAGTGTATCCCATCAACAAAGAGGCACAGAGCATGTCATTTTTTGTAGATCATTTAAAATGGATAGAATAAATATACCTTTAAGTTGCTGCATGGCAGTTTTGTGTTCTCGAACACTGTGCTGCAGTTGACGGCAGGCCTTCTCCAAGTGTCTCTGCAGCTCCTGATTCTTCTTCTGCAGTTTACTTGAAGTCTCCGTGCACTCCTTTTTGCAACGAGCCAGTTCCTTCCTCTGAGACAAAGAGTCTGGACAGTAGTGGACAATATTGTTCAGTCAATTTGTTGATGGGTTAATCAAATCTGTTGACAATTTAACTTTTTTTATTATCCATTGTTTGGTTTTGCTCATATTACTGTGTTTCATTTCATGTTCTTATTTTAAGTCTTCTACCAAGTGGTTTTAAATTTGTGAAGCATTTAATAAGACGTGCTACGTAAAGATCATTATTATTATTACTACAATGCAAATGTATGAAAGCATATAATTTTCTTTGCACTTTCTATGCAATTTACACTGTTAAAAAAAGAAGAAACTAAAGGAGCTATGACTGAAAAAGTACTGACATACTTTGGATTTTGTCCATTTCTCTCTCATGATGTTCTTGAGTTTCTTTCAGCACACGGCCCAGTCTCTCCTCACTTATCTAAAAAAGGGACAGAAATTAAATCATGAAGGTAAAATCAGCTGAAACGTTCCCAGAGATCAGAGACACATTCACATCAGTGATAAATAAATGCTGCAGCACATAACCTTGCTGCCAGCTCTATGTACTGCTACAGTTTAACCATTGTGCTTTGAAGACTCTGCAAATGAATCAGCCATTGAGCTGAACCGGTCCTGTTAAACCATTGACAGATGGCACCACTTCATTTAATCATAGACGAGAAGAAAAGTCAGTAACAACTCACTCTCTTCCACTCCTTCTTGGCCTGAGCTACGGCTCTGCTGACGATGTCTATGCAGGATGTTTGGATCATGTGTGTTAATGTTACACTCTCTGATGGATCCTCGCTGCTCGTCCTGGTGTTGTCACTTCCCTGCTGATCAGTTCTGGAATCTTTGAGAAGTTGTGCTTGGATTTCTGCCAGCGCAGACTGAAGCTCTGTCATTAGGTCACTCCTTATCTGCTGCCTCTTCTCTGCCTGCCGACACCTCCACTCCTCCTCTCGGGCCCTCAGAGTCTCCTGAAGCTTGGCCTCCATCTGCAGGAGCAGCTCTTTATTCTGGAGTTCGGCATCATCTCTGGCTTGCTCCAAAGCCTGTTCCAGCTTCTTTTGCTGCTCTTGCAGTTTGGTTTTGTGCGCCTGCTCACTGCGAGCCTGAATGACTGAGATCTCCTGCTGTTTGTCTCTGTTCCATGCTGCTCGAGCTCCAGCTAGCTCAGCCTTCTGCAGGGCGGCTTGCTTTCTCCTCACTTGCTCCAGCTGGCTCTGGAGAGTTGCCACTTCCTCTTGTAGCTCCTCCATCCTCTCCGCTCCACAACTCTGCTCCTCCAGCTGGTTATTGTGCTTTTTAAGCCATTGCTCTTCTGCCTCCCTCAGGGCCTGGGTTACCTAAAACATTTGGAGAAATACACAATATAACAACAGAAAAGGGGCGTGACAGCAGCAACACCTTTTTACTCACACAGATAAAAATGATCGTACCTGTTGCTCAGTGCATTTTTCCTGTTCTTCCCATTTCTCCTTCTCTCTTTGGAGAGATGCTTGGTATTCTGGTAATGAACCCAAATCCTCAATCCAGTGATTGTACGCTCTGGTCACTGCACCTTCGACCTGTAACACCAACACATACACATCTATGTTCACTACTAACTCTGACCTATTGAAATAATAGAAGCACAAGTCAGAGGAGTCCTCAAGTTACAGAAGAAAGACAATAAGTATCAATGTGAGAGTAGGGCTTGGTATCAAACATCAATACCAACATTCAATATCAAATTTCGATACCTAAGGAGTCAATCTCATCAGTGTTGAAGCCAATAAAAAAAGCAGGACACTGTCTGACAGTATTTATGATTGGCTGTCTTGGGGTGTGCACAAAGTCACGACCAGAGACAGTGTGTGTGTGTGTGTGTGTGTGTGTGTTTTTGTGTTGTTTTTTGAAAGGATGGTGCTTGTTTAATGAATGAAGATATGTTAAGAAGATCTTAAAAGAGACGCAGCTAATTTAATTGAACCATTGATAATGCCAGGAATAAATTGGAGAGCAGAAAGTTGGTCCATGTTCAATTGCGGGTCGGCATCAATAACATGTCTTTCTGTTTCCATAAGATTCCATAAAAGTAACATCAAAAACAATACTATATAAAAAAATATATTTTAATCATTATCCAACTCTAGATGAGAATTATATGTATAAGACCTGCTTGGCCATGTCCTCCAGATGTTTTTCTTGAAGATCTCGCTGGGTTTGTTTCTTGGCTTCTTCCACAGCTTTGCATTTCACTTTATCAGCTTCCAGTTGCAACTGTTGTTTCTGGGCATGGAGCCTGGAGTTCAGCTCCCCAACAGTAATCGTCACACCTCTGCCTTCAACCTCATCTGTCTGACAGGATCCCTCAGCAGTCTCTCTGTGTTTCTCTCTCCGAGCCTCCTCAAGCCTCTGGGTCCAAGTTCTCTCCATCTGTACAGAAGCAGGACAGAAGTGTTTGTAAGTCAAATTCCTTATAGAACTTGAATAAGCTGATTAGTAAATAAGTGAAAACATACCTGTTGCAGATCTTCCTTACAGGCAGCCTTGGTTGAAGCCACATGAGAGTTCACCTGCTGCTGGATCTCTACCTCCTTCTGTTTGGACCACAGAGCTTTTAGCTGGTTTAGTGACGCCCGATGCTGAGCCTCGAGCTCCACCCTCAGCTTCTCCACAGCTCTATCATTCTCCTCTCTCATTTTTTGCTGAGAAGAACAACCAATAACAAATCATTTTTCACTATTTGTTTGACAAATATAAGAATCATGTGAACATTTGTTTCTCATACATTTTTCCATACACAGGGTCCATTATTTGTATACCTCATTTTCTCTGATCAAAGCTTCCTCCTCGTCCTTGTTCTGCGTTCTTTCTTCGAGCATGTCCTTTTCTTTGCACACGGATATATAGCATTCTTGTACAGCCAACAGTTTATCATTGGCCTCAGACAGCTGGGTCCTGTATAGGAAGACACATGTTTACAAGTAGGAAAGGTTTGCAAAGGTTGCTTTAAGTTGTGAGTGGCAGCAGTGGACAGCTTACTGTAACTGTTGGACCTGCTGCTGGTGCTGCTCAGTTAGCTGTTCAAGCTGAGCGTCATATTCCAGCATGAGCTCCGTTTTGACCCGGTTCACCACATCATCCCTATACTGCTGATGAATCCGCTCAGCTCTTCATGAAGAAACAATGATTGTATACGTGAATCAAAACAAGCACTGCTAAAGAAAAAAAGTCTACTAGTCATTAACATCCTCCGTGTCTTACCTCTCAGCAGCCTCCTGCTTTTCTTGGTCCAGCTCCTGGATCATCTCCCTCATCTTAGTGCACAGCTCTGAGTTGGCAGACCTCACCTTCTCCTCACTCTGTTTGAGCTCTTTATTATTTTTCTCCAGTGCCTAACAATTAGGACAGACCAACCATCATTCATGATTTCTCGCAAAAACAAAAAACACGATGAGTTGTAATAATCAGCTGCAACTAACCTCCACTTGTTCCTGCAAGTGTCGCTTGTCTTCCTGTAATCTCATCAAATCCTTCTGAGACTCTCCAGTCATGTCTAAATGTTTCATCTGGCTTTTCTCCCTGACCTGCAGACATGCAATTTCATTTCTTAAAACAGGTTTATGGATTATGCTCTGGCGTGAGAGTAGGGGACAGGTGGAAGAGAGTCTGGAGAAATGAAAGGAATAGGGGTAGAGAAAAGGGATGAGTTTAAATAAATAAATAATTAAAACCTGAGGTAAACCATCTAAAGCAATTGACAGTGCACAAAAGAGGTGAAGAGAGTGCAGGCAGGGTGGAGTGGGTGGAGACAAGTGTCTGGGCTGATGTGTGACAGAAGGATAGCAGCAAATTTGAAAGGGAAGGTCTATCAGACAGGAGTGAGGCCAGCCATCATGTTTGGCCAGCTCAGGTTGAATGGTTTGGAGATAAACTAAGAGAGGCCAGTTTGAGATGGTTTGTTCACATGTAGAAGAGGGATAGTGATTATATTGGACAAAAGATGTTAAAGATAAAGCTGCCATGCAGGAGGAAAAGAGGAAGACCACATAGAAGGTTCATGGATGTTGTGAATGAGGACATGAGGACAGTTGGTGTAACAGAAGAGGAGGAAGATATTTATACATTATGCTCCCACACTATTTACACCAGGTTTGAGTTCCCTATTCTTTAACAACACAATAATGAGTTCCTTTGTATTCCAGTCCAGTAGAAACATGTTGTGGGAAAACATCCAAATATGTAATTGATCCATTTGTTTTTAATATGTTCCTAATCTACTTGGACAATGTAAAACGTCTTAGCCAGCAGATCGAGATTATGTCAAGTGTCTGATCATATAGTGCAGATTTCTCACCGAAGAGCTGAGCTTGGCTTCATCTAACTGAGTGTGCAGTTCGTTCACTTGGCTCCGACAGTGCTGGAGATCCTCCTGCAGCTGACTGATCTTCTGCCGCTTCCCCTTCAGACTTCCCAGGCAGCGCTGCATCTCCACTCGCAGCAGCCGTAAAGCCTCGTCCTTGGGCAGCTTGGAGTCTGACAGGTGAGTCAAGGCCGTGCTGACAAATCAGTAGGGAAAAATTAGATTTTGGCTCAAAGAATCGTGAGCCTAAATTTTTAATCACAGTACATACTAGCACTAACATCATTGACTAAGATGTACCTGTGAAGTGTGCCATTTTTCCTTTTCTTTAATCCTAAATCCACACACGATTCAGACAGATGGTTCTCCCAGTCATTATTTAGGTCTAATGCAATGACACCATGTTTCACAGCAGACTCATACAGAGAAATCTGATCCTTTAAATCTGCTAGATCCTCCTTCAGAATAAAACAGAAAAGAAAATAGTTTCATAAATTAAAGTCTTTTGGTTAGTGATTCAGAAAAGAACAGAAAAGCAGGCAGCAAACCTGCAAGGCTTTGTTCATGTTTTCACTCAGTGCCTTGGCCGATTGAGCCTGTTGTAGTTTAATTTGCATCTGACTCATCTCCTGCACTGAACCTAAAGAAAACAGAACCACAGTGGATAAAACTTACAATTTAGACACAAGTAAAGTTAAAGATCAGTGCATAGAAATTGTTCAATGAAGTCCAGATAAAGACCCCTGTATTCACCTGTCTGCAGTAGTTTGGCACACTG
The DNA here is from genome assembly GCF_958295425.1 of Solea solea. Lineage (NCBI taxonomy): Eukaryota > Metazoa > Chordata > Actinopteri > Pleuronectiformes > Soleidae > Solea > Solea solea. The sequence continues at coordinate 12,584,895 of NC_081145.1, read as the reverse complement.
TTGTTGATTCACCTCCAGGCTCTGAGTGAGAGTGTTGATAATTCTGGCTCTCTCCAGTTGCTCCTCTTCTCTCTGGCTCTCCAACTTCTTCACCTGCTCTCGTAACCCCTGACTGACATCGGTCTGAAAGTAACAGTGGCAGAATATATGGGTTAGCCTGTTGTTGCATTAATATCTTTTCCTTTGCCGCAGAAGACAGAAGAGCTGCTCACCTGTTCACTCAGGGCCTGACAGGCAGAGTCCAGCTTCTGCTGCAGAGCCAACAGTACAACCTCGTGCTGTTCTCTGATGACAATGAGGTCCCTGTCGTGCTGCTCTCTCGTTTTGGACAGGGTGTCAGAACGACAAAGCTCCAACATCTGCTGCTTCATACTGTCCACTGCCGCCTCAGCCACCCTCTGCTTCTTCACGTTCTGCAAGCAAAGGGAAAACTATGCTATTAAACTGTCAGTTAAGATATTAATGCTGCCTATTCCAGTGAGTCCTTGACACCTGATTCAGAAAACACAGTTTTCAAGTTTCATCAGATGTTTAGGCCTGCACAGCTACCACTACTTTTATTTTAAAAGCATTAGGTAAATCAAGTATTGCTGATTATTGCTTTCAAATTTATATGTTGCAGTTTGATTTGCATTGCATTTATCTCCTGTACTGTACCTATAGAGACCATATATGTATCTTCATTAATGATGTAATGAACACTGTCTTTTTCTTTGCTCTAATCAATTAAAAGGGAAACAGGAAAGGTTAGGGTAGTTTGTGTCATCACAGAACTTACCTCATGGTCTCTCTCAGTCAGAATCTGTATTTGCTGCTCCATTGCCTTCACTTTGTTTTGCATATGAACCTCGTTCTCCTTGGCCTCCTCAACCAATTTGCTTGATTCCTTTAGACTTACTGCAAGGCCATCCTTTTCATCTATTGATGACAAAATATGATGATGAAAACGGTCTCATGGGAAGCACATCCATCAAAGAACAAGGGCACAACGGGCCAGTGCAGGACTCAATGTTTCTAAAGACAGAGCAAGGCCTCTTCTCAGCCACAGGGGGGCAGATATGTCACCGAGTGAAAACATAAACTAAACCATTTTCATCACCAATCTTAATAAATTACTATAATTCAAAGACACACAGACAGTAACCCATTTGTAAGAGTCAAACAGACTTCCAAAATAAGTCATAACATGCAACATAAAAAGTCAAACCTCCAAATATCAAAAAATAAGACCAGTGTATTTTACAAGCTTGATTTTGTTCTGCAATAAAGGGAAGTGCAACTCACACCTGCCTCTTCAGAAGATAAAACTGTGAAAAGTACCTTTGACAATTGCAAACTGATGATCGATGTATCTCATATTGCGCCTTGAATCTTCCAGTTTTCGCTCCAAGTCTTCAATTTGCCTCTGCTGAGCTTTGTTCAAAACCTGCAGTTGTGCAAGCTGCTCCCTGTCAGCAGTTTCTGAAACACAGCACAAAACCATTTATACTCATAAGATAATTTATATGGCTGGTACCTGGAACAACACCTTATTATTTTTTTTTACTTTATAATTAAAATAATGTCCACCATTGAGTGAGTTGTGAGTACTCTTGCAATAGCAGGTGAAAGCAACAGAATATTTCAGATTCCTATTTTTCACCTGGACAGATTTGCTCAGCCAGTTCAGCAAACGGCCAAAAGATCAATTCCCAGCTATCACACACCAGTCCTTTTCTCGTTCAGCAACTAATAAAGTCAGTAGTACTCACGTTGTGTTGAGTCGAGGAATTCTCTTTGTAGATGGTCAAACTGATCACCTTGATGTGTGGCCTGTGAGTGAAACATCTTTGGCTGATGAGGATTATAGTTGGCCTTGTACTGATTTACAACTCCAGCTCCAGGCTTTAAATTTAGAAAAGCAAAGGCAAAAAATAACACAACACTCAATATCACACAATTCACACCATTATATCATTCTCAAACAAACAATTAAGTTTAAACTTCCTGAAAACATTTTGAAATGAGCATGTACTACTCTAGGACGCAGTCACTAAAATGAAGCATGAAATACCTTAAAATATTGCTAAAATAACTACCAAACCTAAGACCCTGCTGTCACTTTAGTGGATTGCAGTAATGAAATTATCTACTCACTTGAAACTGATTCCTGGCGTTGTTGTCCTCGTGGCTTTGTATGTCTCTGTATCCTCCTTCCCCATTATATTCCACATGGTTGTTGGTGCTTTGAGAGTATGGTTTACACTCAAACTCTGTGGAGAATTCATTAGTCTCAGTGGATTTTTCTGTGCCCATGCTGGTGTAGGTGTAGTCCTGCCCCTGGGTGTACTGGTGATCCTCTGGCTGCTGGACCCAGGTGTGAGGTTGAAGATGCCGCTGCTGTCCACTGATCTGATCGGCATGATCCTCATAAGTAAACTCATCATGAGACCCTTGATCGTAGTTGGCTTCATAGTGCTTCAGACATTTATTGAAAAAACAGGGATTTAATTATCTTTCAGAAGTTTAAAAATCTAAAAATTTACAATGAAAATAAACCAACACACAACCTGTTCGTTGGAGGCCGTCTTTGGATGATTTGACCACTGCTGAGCCCACGTTGACTGTGGACTGTGTAAAGAGGACAATAAAAGGCAGAGAAATGATTATGCCCTGTTAAACCTGCCTGTGTCACATCCTCCAAAACTGAAATTATTAGTGTGTCAGCAGCACCATCAAGTGTGTTACCTGTTAACAGTGATTTTATTACTGCAGGTAGAGTACTCCAACTCTGGGGTGGAGTCTCTGCTATCCTCCAGCATGTCATCCGGCAGGTCTGTAAGTAGTTTGTGCAGCTGTAGAAAAACAGCACATGGAAATGAGTCACCAGGGTTGCTTCGCAACCGAGTAATAAAGTAACACAGATTTGTTTTAAAAAGGACAGAAGCAATCGCCTGACAGATGGAGAAACAGAATGTGTCAGAGGGCATGTTTGCTTAAAGAAACCAACTGATCTAAAATGTGTGTTACAGTGAGTATGAAGACTCTTAACTGAGAGGGTGTGCTGCTTTTAAAATGTTTGATTCATTAACATTTAGGGTATTTCATTTTTTGAAGCAATGACTGAAATAAAGCCATTTTCAACACTCACAGCATACATTACATTACATTACATGTCATTTAGCAGACGCTTTTATCCAAAGCGACTTACAATAAGTGCATTTAAACATGTGGGTACGAACAAGAGCTTGAAGTAAGAGCGTCAAGTAAGCCAAACTATAAAGTGCTAGTCATAAGTGCAATGTATGAGCACATTTTTGTCTTAGTCAAGGTAGAGGCGGAAGAAATGTGTTTTTAGTCGGTGGCGGAAGATGTGAAGGCTTTCTGCTGTCCGGATGTCAATGGGGAGTTCGTTCCACCATTTAGGAGCTAGGACAGTCAACAATACAATATGTTGTGTATTCCTAAATTAAAATGTTAGTTCTTTCCAACACAAAAACAAAATTCTCTGAAAGTTTCAACCAGCCATGTGGGGCAGAACAAGTAGAGCCTGTAAGACTTACTTCCCATAAGGACTGTTGTATATTCCTCAGATCATCCACTGTGTCCAAAAACAAAAGACCCATATTATCCCACTAACACATGTACAAAGATTGAAGCAGTTCCACTTCAGCTGTGAAGCCACATCACAACCTCCCAGCCTTTTTTTTTTTTTTTATCAGCACTGAAGACCTTCACTGAGAACCATCCAATGTGCCTGGCATGCTCTCAGCTCCCAGTAGCATTCTTGTGTTTTGCTCCCAAAGAAGTTCATTGTTTAGACAATATATATAGAGAGACAGGGTTAACTGGAGCAGAAACATTCCAATCACCGGAGACAAACATGTGACACTTCCCTGTCGTGTGTAATAGCCTGTATCAAAGGGAATAAAATCCATGCAAAGAAATAATATTCAAAGTCCTGTTCTTCTGAGTGAGGCAGCTGATTATTAAGGCACTCAGTTTCTTCATGCTTGCTCTGCTCAAGCAAGAGTGGGCTCAAACAAACTCATGGAGGGAAAGTAAGAAAAAACATAGGGCAGAGCTAGTTTCAGTGTGACACACCTGAAAGGAGTTTTTTTTTTCCTATGAGCCAATAATAGCTCAGGTTCATGGTGCAACAGGCATGTAGGTGTGAGTTATAATACAGCACGGCACTTTAGCTGTGAAGCTGCTGGTGAAATTCAAACAGTGCACACTTTAAATGCTTCCCCATAAAAAAACAATACAAACTCTAATCAGAACCCAAGCAACTAAAGTACCAAAAAATGCATAGCTAATGGGAACCTGACAAATTTTCAGTAAATAGACAAATGTGTGGTTTATACGTGGTTCCATGGCTTTTAATAGTATAAATCATGAAAATGTATGTCTTAAAATTGCAACATAAAAGGGTTAGGGTAAGGGGCTAGCTTACTGATTTGCTCAACAGTCTATGCAGGTGAAATGGGGTAATTCTGTATCAGATTCATTTTATGTCTCTAATAGAGTATGATAAGGTGCCAATATTATGCCCCAGTTTAAATGTCAACAACTAATATTTGTCACAGCAGGTAAATGCATACAATACAAGGTGTTGTATGTTTGGCAATATTCACATCAACCCCCTTCTGTATGCAGATGATCTAATTATAATACTAATATTAAATTAATCTATTTTAATTAAACTATGATGATTATTGATTAATCATTTGAGAGTATTTTTAATAATTAAAACAAGCTCACTGATTTTTGAATACTTTCTGGTTACTTTGCTGGTTAATTTATCAATCATACAGTAATATCTCTTGGAAATGGCTGGTTTACCTATCCAGAATAATATCAGTTGTTAACTAAATGACAGTAAACATATTCAAATAGAAATGTTCTATTATGCACAAATTTTCCTAGGAATAGTTTGGGAAACACTGATTTAGAGCATTCTGCAGTGCACAACATACTGCCCATTTGTGGCAATCATTCAGAAACAGCAACATGCAGAGAGTTAATGTGGCTTATAATGACATCAATGACTTCAGCTGCCAAGATAGAATGAATGAAATGTAAAAGGTAATCAAAAGTAATGAACAAAAATTATATTTGGAAGAAAAAAAAAATTTGTTAACTTTCATAAATATGATTATTAATTTGGGCTGGCTCTGTCATCAGCAACCAGAGAAGCTTTCAGTTCAAGTGGCATTGGTTCCTTGGCATACCTGGCAACTTTGGGCTGCTGTGGAGTAGAGGGAGGGGGACACTCTCCAGTGTTAAATTTGGACTGCAGGACCTGTTTTAAAATCTAGTTGCAGGTCTAAATATAATAAATATAATACCTACAGAACTTCACATAGCACAGTTTATTGTATTTTTCAGCAATTTAATTTCTCTCTGGGCATTTATATTAGCTGATGTTTGACAAATAATCGGACCCTGCTCAAGCAATCTGGGATGTGTTGACAAAACTCACAGCTGCACATAAAGCACAAAACAAACAGAACACATGAAACACACACATAAACCCATCATGTTCACAGTGGTGTATGTGCTGTAAGAGTGATCATGCACCTCTTGTTCTCTGGCATAGTCCTCTTGGTCGTACTCTTCCTCTTCATGTTGGGTTTGAAGAGCAGCGCTGTCAAAGTCAATAGACATGTTGCACAGACTCCAGGTGTAGGCTGTGATGGTAAAAGAGATATGGGAAAAATACTGTCAATTGAGGGAAAACACAAACAAACAACCAGAAACTAGTGTGCAGGCTGGGGTGTATTACAGCTTTTTTATTGTTTTATTTATCTCTGATGTACAGCACTTTGTTTCAGCTGTTGTTGTTTTTGAACGGTTTTATAAATAAAGTTGGATTGGATTGGACGGCTTTCAGTTCCTCTGTAGTCAAAATGAGGACTTGATATATCCAGAACATCATTTGTCTTTGGATATCTTAAAACCCTTTAAAAAAAAAAATCAAATAACAAATAACAAAATGTTCTTCTTATGAATATATTTAATTAAATTGTCGATAAATTGTAGATCTGTAACTAAATTATATCTATTGTTAATTTGAGATATTCCACTGGAATTATTACTAGCCAGAATTAAATCATAAATAGGGGCTGTGTTCTTCAAGTTCTAATATGCAATGTTAGACATTTAGATTCAAAGGCTTTTATGTAGACAGAGATAACCTGATAAGTCAGGTTAAGCATCATACTATTGTGGTTACGAACACAATACTGGGATCTAATGCTAAAGCTAACCAGTATGTGATGGTTAAAGTTCTATCACTGCCTCATATAGTAAAAACACACATGCATCTTACCTGTCAATGAAAATGGGACGCAGTTTTCTTGACTTGAGCGACGTTGGCGTTTCTAATATTTGGCATTTACATGACAAATCACTGACGCTAGCTAACTAGCCATGTTAGCTTGTCTTAGCAACAACAACTACAACGGGTCCGACTAACGCTGAAAAAGTGACTTGGCCATGCTTTGAAAAAACCTCCGGCAAACTCGTCCATTCAGAATGACATGTTAGTAAGCCTGTGTGCGTTTTATGGCAGTCTGTGTGAATGTCATCATTCCGTAATCTTTGTAAGGAAAATTAAACAGACAACCGGCAGCAGATACAGTATGGAACGTCCTCTTTAAGAACAGCGGACTGCCCTCTTTGAAAAGTCGCGGGCATTAGCAGCGCCAACACCCCCAACACACACATGTTTGCGCTTCAGTCATAGTGAGGACCCTCATAGACCTTTCCCTTTACCTTAACCCAATTCTAACCCTAACCCTAAAACTAAATCTTAACCCCCCAAAAAGCCCTTTACAGGTGTGCGGACCGGCCATAATATCCTCACTCCGTATGGTTTACACGTTTGTTTGGTCCTCATATAGCACAGATACACACATGCTACATTGACTTCCATTCATTTGGACAACTGGTCCTGACATGGCCGGTGTTTATGCCTGTAAATGTCTCAAAGACGTAACAAAAGAGAAGAAATGTGCATGTCTTAATGTTAATAAATTGCAGTTTATTTGTTTTTCAAAACAAAAGTATACAGTCAAGTCGTATTCAAGAGCAAACAAGGAAAAAAAAGGAAGAACAGGATGTGTGCGCACCGTTGCTCAAGTGTTAACCCCGCCCCCTGTACTGCTTTCACTTCCGTGTTTATGTACGAGAGCAGACTGTGTGGAGGGAACTGGTTCAGAGTCAGCTGCTCTGTCACTAAAACGACTTCACCAACAATGAAACTGAATTGAGATCAGCTCCTGTTTTACATATGCCGCAATTTGGCGTCCTGGTTCCTCCTGTGACTGACTGTCAGCTGAGCAGAACCAGGATCAGGACATCCAGTCAAACAGGACATCCAGCCATACACAGCGAAGCTGCTGTTCTCAGACTTGGTAGACATGGCAATGACAAATCCCCCCAAGATAAAGACTGCGATTGCTGCAGATGAGAGGTGAGTGTTGTAAGCAGAGGAAGAACAAAAGTGTATGTTTGACAGTTCATCGATTGCCTTATTTCCTTCCAGGCTGAACAACTTGAAAAGTACCTTTGAAGCAAAGTATGGAGAATCTCCTCTCTTCTATGCACGCGCTCCAGGAAGAGTGAATCTGATAGGTAACTTTGTAGACAACTTAAATTTGAATTTTGACTTGTCTGAAATCAGAATTGTGTTCCAAGGGTGCAGGTAAAATATGCCTAAAAGCACAAGCGAACACAACAGCTATATCATCGACTTTTTTAATGGAACCTTGCTAAAGTAGAAAGACATCTGTATATTTGCATATAAAATAGGTGTGTGTGTTTATTTTTGATGTGTTTGAAGCAGCGTGTTTGTGTTTGTCCTCCACCTCCTGTGGAGTCTCATGTATTATTTATGAAAATTTGTAATATGGCTCTGCATAATTGCAACAAATGTTCTTATTAATCAGCAAATTGTTGATTGTTATAGGGTTTATCGGCAGATATCGGCAAAAAGTCCAATATTGTGCATCCCTAACCCTAACCTAGATATAGTTTTAAATCAGATTTAAAGATTGTGAATAATGGCTGTTGCCAGCTTTAGTCTACAAATACACAAACTAGTGTGAGCCCTTGTCATTTGAAACATTTATTCTCTGTATCACTTCTATGTTGAACAGGAGAGCACATTGATTACTGTGGCTATTCTGTGCTTCCAATGGCTATTGAGCAAAGTATCCTGGTCGCTGTGACGGTCAACACTTCAGGCACGATCCAGCTCGCCAACACTACTCCTCAATACAAGTGAGACATAAACACTTGTGATCACTGCTGAAACTGGATGTTTGCTTGTGTTATTGGTTAATTTTATCATGGCTGTCATCATCATATATTTGTGAATGCTTGTTTTTCACTGTGGAGGGACTTCACTGTGTCGTGTTCAGAGGACATCGCCATCGACAAAGACAATCCAAAGTGGCATTATTATTTTCTCTGTGGCGTTAAAGGAATTCAGGTGATGTATTTTATAATTATCATTCTTTACACATGACAAGGGCAGAATAAAACTACTTCTGTTCATAAAGTTTAACTCTAACTAACCTTCCTGCTTGCTGTGTTTTTATTACCAGGAGAAGTTTGGAATCGCTCGTCTATCGGGGATGTTGTGTGTTGTTGATGGAACTATACCTCCGAGCTCTGGTCTGTCTAGTTCTAGCGCTTTAGTTTGTTGTGCTGGCCTTGCAACGATGGAGGCAAATCAGAAATCCCTATCCAAGGTAAAATGCTTTACAACTGAAGCATGGCATTTCAAAACACTACATCTACACTTCTGAATAGTGTAATTTTTCCTGTAGGTGGCGCTCGCAGAGATATGTGCCAAATGTGAGCGCTACATTGGAACAGAGGGAGGTGGCATGGACCAGTCCATCTCTTTCCTGGCTGAGAAAGGAACTGTATGTAGCTTCTCCCTATGTACATGAGGCCAAACAATTGATACAAGTTGATTTTCTCGTTCATTAATATAGAGATATTAATTATATAGATAATGATATGTATTTTAGAGGTGACATATGTGGTATTTTCCTGCAGTAGTTGAAAACTAGTTATATATTTAAATAATTGCCACCGCTATGGTGTGTTGACCATGGGCTGGGAATCACAGGGTGCCCCACGATACGATTCGATACACGATACATGGTCCACGATACCAAAAATATCACGATACAGCGATTCTGTGATAATCATGACACCCGGCGAGTGAAACTGGCAGGGACTGTTTACTTTAGAGCGCCTTCATTTGTTAATTAAAATATTAATATTTGCCCTGGGCGTATCAATTATTGTATTGCACGAGGAGGGATGACGATACATCACCAAAACGATATTTTTGAACCACCCCTACTTGACACCTTGTCTTATTAGTGTAAAACTTTTTCAACTGTATCACAGGCAAAGCTGATAGAGTTCCAGCCTCTGCGAGCCACTGATGTCAAACTCCCAGATGGGGCCATGTTTGTGATTTCCAACTGCTGTGTGGAAATGAACAAAGCTGCTTCTTCTCACTTTAATATCCGTGTGGTGGAGTGTCGAATTGCCACAAAGGTACACTGATCCAGACCATTCTCAACCCGTTTCTGGAGATGAAATTAGAAATGAAGATGAAGATAAAAATGATCTAAATCAATCTTTTTAAATTCAAAGTTACTATTGTATCTCCTATCTAAATTTAGATTGATCTCACTTGATTTATGCATTCATTAATCAAAGTGAAAAGCTGTAAAGGACCTCAAGGTAATCTGTAAAACAGAGTACCTAATCTAATCTTCATAGAATCTGTAAGTGAATGATTTAATTTGTAAATAATCTCGCATGTTTTGCTGTTAACAATGAACATCAACAATCTTGTACATATGGGAGTAAGAAGTGCACAGTATTTCATCAAAAGTTGATAAAAAGCTTTCTCGTCTGGTGTTCAGATGCTGGCCCAGGTGAAGGGCCTGGACCCGAGCAGTGTGATGAAGCTGGCTGAGGTTCAGAAGGCACTGAACACCTCCCTGGAGGAGATGCTGGCTCTGGTGGACCAAGTGTTACATCCTGAGCCGTACAGTCGGGAAGAGATCTGCAAAGTGCTGTGCGTCACCTCAGAGCAGTTCTCCACTGAACTCCTGAGCGCCAACACTCAGCATGGTAACATACAGGCACATCCACTGAAAATGCTCTTGTGTGAAAGTGCATTATAAAAAATTAATCAGTGACAATTTTGATAATTGGTTGTTTGAAGTTATTTTCTTGAGATAAATGCCCCGAAATGATTAACTATAACACATTTGCCTCTCCACCCTTCTCTCAGTAACTCACTTTAAGCTTCACCAGCGAGCCAAGCACGTGTACGGTGAAGCTGCGCGAGTGCTGCAGTTTAAGACCGTGTGCGACTCTAAACCTGCCGAGTCCATACAGCTACTGGGAGAGCTGATGAACCAGAGCCATGCAAGCTGCAGAGACCTGTATGAGTGCAGCTGTCCTGAACTGGACCAGCTGGTGGACATCTGCCTGTGAGTACAAATAAATACTGTATCTCACGTTACTCATTCAGATCATCTAATGGTTCTGTGGTCAAGGCAGCACATAGGAATCCAGATGACCCATCACACTTTCTGTGAAGTAATTATGTAGTGAGAGTGAGCACTTGGCACCATCCAGTGGACTGAAAGGTCAATTGATTTGTTTTTATGCAAATCCACTAAAAGTTTAATGTTTATTTGTAACGTCATTACATTAAAAAATGTATTTGCTAAATAAAATCGATACTTGTTGTCTCAAAAGCAATAATATATGATATTTCACTGTATCGATTTTTTCCCCCGACCCCTACTGGCTTTAGCATCAATGCTAGAGCCAAGCATTTCTTTTCCAAATTCACTCGTTTGGCCAGAATTGTTACAGCAGAGCCAAAGTTTGGCATTGGTGCATAAAGTGGCAACCCACTGTGATATCACCACTGGAGCACAAGCTGAAGCTACCGTTTTTAATTTCCATATACCATTGTTTCTCTTCATTACAGGAAGTCAGGGGCTGTGGGCTCCCGGCTGACAGGAGCAGGTTGGGGCGGCTGTGCTGTCTCCATGGTTCCCAGTGAGAAGGTGGAATCTTTCTTGCAGGCAGTTAGAGCGGCGTATTACCTCCCTGATGCACGCAGAGCAGCCATGGAAAAACAGAGTTTGTTTGTATCAAAGCCGGGTGGAGGAGCCGCAATTTTCCTTGAGGAGTGAAATTCATCAAAGCTATGACATCATTTAAAAAAAAAAGGAATACAAGGGTTAAAATTAACTTCACTGGTGCATTAATTCTTACACTAGGATTATGAGTTTTGTGTCACGATTTCTCTTATTACTATTTTTGTATAGTTACATTTTCTACTGTTTAAACTCTGTTTTAATAGGTAGTAATCAATCAATTGCATGTTTAATTTGTAAGAAAATAAAAGATAAAATGCACATCATCTTTTATCAATATTTTTGTTATCAGCGTTCTAACTACTATGGGGGGAAAAAAATGAAGAAATAAATCGAACATATTTCCAGACGTGACATGTGTCATTGGAACAGCATCAACCATTGCCCGGGCAAACAAGCAGGTCTTTATCTTTCTGGATCCTATCGATCTGACAGGATTTCGCAGGGGTCGCAGGCTTATTTCAGATATGTGAGTTAATATTGTGTGTTCAGCCGAAGAACCAGACAACACAGAACAAAACCTTATCAAAAAGGTTATCTTTAAGTGCAACCAAACAAGGTACAGCACAGCTCAAAGTTACATTTGTACTTTCTTGTTTGTTCAAATGACTCCTCAAATTTATAGACAAAACAAAAAGCCAGTAAAATGTAAAAAGATATTTAGATCAATTATTTGGTTGTGCTTAGCATTATATTTTCTGTTATGTACCGCTATGAAGTTTCTAATTTAAGTTTAAATGCATATACACATTTTAAAGACCTAACTATTAAACCTTTTCAACTGGTGCTGGAGCAGAGCATTAGGTTTACACTTTGCATAACACTGGGTTGAAATCTGCCGGAAATATTTCATAATCAGAAAAGACAGGTATTATTGAATGAATAAAAGTAGGTCAGTTAATTAATGTTGGGTGGTAAATAAGTCTTTGGCAACTTTGGCAACACAGGCACTGTTTGTACCATTTAAGGAAATGGTTGCCCAAGACAATCCTGTTTTACTTGGTTCTAAACGTTCCAGCTTACCCACATTAATTACACTATTACAAATGAGGTACATCTGTGTTTTTGGGTCTGAGGTTTCATTTACCCAAAATAAGGACACTCATACCTTGTGCATGATCTCTGGGACCCGTGTCTGCGATTTCCTATAGTGTTTACAGTACAGTGTAAATCAGAGGTTGATCTCAGACTGTGACTTGTTGCTTTGGAGTCTGTGACGTTGTGTCGTTGCCCTCTGAATCTCCTGTGCCTTCATCAGAGATGCAAGAGACCTCATTCGTCCTCTTTAACATGTTTTCTATCCAGGTGGAGTTGTGTTGTGTCGTTTCAGGAGAGTGAGCAGAGGACCCTGAGCTCATCCTCATGTTTTTGCCTGAGGTTATCAGCTCTCCGTAACCCTGTTGGTGGGAGAAGGCATAGGCTGAACGACGGGAGCTCGTCCTGCGTACTCGCCTCAGGTTCTGCCCCTCAGGCCCCTGCTTCTTTCTTGACTGCTGTAGGTTACGAACCTGAAATACATTGAAATAGAGCAGTGGTGAAAATCCTTTTTTATATCTTACCACAATGTAGCAATACTGTATACAACACTGCACCAGGTCACAAGATTATCTGAGTAAACCACCACGTTAACACTGACATTAGAAAGCTTGCTTTTAAATACCATACACCTCAAACATGGAGCAATAGGCAGAAACATGCAGCACTCAAATACTTTTTATCAGCCATGGTGGAGTGTGAATGTGCTGTCTTTGACGGGTTATTGTCTACCTGCTGTCTTTGTTTTGCAGTTTTGTTTAATTTAATTCAATACAATATAATGATAATTTTGCTAGAACTTGAAAAGGAGCGTTTGTTCTCAATGGCTCTCAATAAAATCCTGATTAAGTAAAAGTTGAATAGTGAATTTCAGTAAAATGTTCATTAAGTAGAACTTAACACAGAAACAGTCAATGTGTAAAGCGCATTTACAGTCATGGCTGGTTTGAGTGGCGACGCAATCTGTAGTGTCAGAAGAAGGTTTCGTATTTGCATATTACTTTTAAACTTTGAAATAAATTTTGTGGAGGGGGGGAGGCCTTAAAAATGCACTTGGCTGCAGAATTGAAGTAAATGTACAGTTGCTTTAAAATGGTGAAATGCAGCCATGAAAGAAACAATAATATGTACCACTGTAGTGTACATATGTATATAATAATAAAGTCACTGCACCTTGTCTGTTAGAGTTGGGAAGAGGTCTGCTTTCAGGAAGCTGACAGCTAAGCCAGGCACAACACACACCACGGTGGTGAGCAGAATGACCAGCCACACACTCTTCTCTCGTAGACAGTTGCGGGCCGTGCCTGAGGAGAAAACACAAATCTGAAGTTAGTTGTAATGTCCACGCATCAGCGTCGTTTCCTCACATCTGTGACAATGAGCCCAAACATACCTACGAAAGAGAAACTGCTTGGGAAAAGGCCAAACATGCCATTGCTTTGCATTGCAAATAAAATGGCAAAGTACACGATGAGACTCCCCCATATGAAGAGCTGATTGACAGCTGTCCAGTAGTGTGTGTCAAGTCCAATCTAAAGACACAAACAAGAGGCATAAACACAATTATGAATGCGATTTATTTTCTAACCAACAGGACCGCTTTTATACTCTGCTCATTATAATCTTACCTGAACAGTAACAACAATAACCAAGGATGTCGCTATGGTAACAGCAAAAGCTTGTTGGTCAGAAAAGTGGGAGCCGTCCTCTCTCACCATGACGGCGAATGCTCCACAGGGAACAAAGAAGAGCAGGAATGATGTGCTCATCCCCTTCAGTGTGCACAGGAAAAACTGCCGCGTGTTGAAGAGAAGGTTTTGTTGGCCGAGTCTGTACAGGCTCGGGTAGCAGAGGCTGTTCTGTTCATTCACATCCTTTAGAAAACAGAGAGAGCATCATTCAGATATACTGTATGTTGTATCATGATTAATGAGGAGTTTATGAGTGTTTAGTGCTAAAAACACAGGAGATGGTGACATGAAGATGAGTTATGGAAAACATAAATACTGTATACTAGTGATATGAGTTATAGGGTTGATTGGGTTAGAGGTGGCACTGTGGTTGAATTTAGTGTAGAACCTACAATAAGAGGTTTATTAGTCATGACACAATAAAAAAAAGATCTACAGTAATAAAATATTCACCTCTAAGACTTGAGAGTATCTTGAAAAGAAAAACAAAACAAAAAAATGACATCATGTCTCTGCCTTTAAACTTTAAACTTTAAACCAAAAAGAGCCATTTGATATTGACTACATATAGAAAAAGTTGGTGCTGTTTTGCCATCACATCATTATTACCTGATCAAAAAGTCCCATAGCCAGGACTGGCAAAGATGTATAGATTATATTGAAGAGGGTTATGAACCACTGGTCATACACCGTCTGTGGAAGGAGCACATTTTACAGAATAAACACCATTACATCAGTACATGATGTAGACACTGTCACAGCCGTCTTACCTGAGCTGAGAAACCACAGAAGAAGCCATACCAGAAGTGTACCAGTGTGAAGGCAAAGTTCTTGTAGAAGAAGTAGCACAGGAAGTTACACATGCGGAAGTAGGACCAGCGTCCATGCACCAGCAGGAGGCGCTGAAGGTACCGAAACTGAGCAAAGGAATAATCTGAGGCCAGGACGGCCTGCATCCCCTCCTGACCACTGATGCCGACACCTATGTGAGCAGCTGCATAAGAAATATATACAGTGTGGATCATTGAACCTTTAAACATCGAATACTACTGAAGCATTAACTTCCTGGACTCCTATTAGTAGGAGCAGTAGGACGTGCCCTTTGGATGGGAAACATCTCCAAGGCACTCTTTTTCAAACTATTAAAATGTCTTTCATGTGACGGCATAGTTAAGCTCAACCTTCTACGTTACATATTGTTTACATACTGTCCAGTTACGGCCTCATCAGAGTCAAACAGATCTTATAAGGCCACCACTCAATGTCAATGCTGGTCATTTCAAGGGATGGAACACCACAAAAGACGGCATTTTGTTTAATAGGATCTGTTTGAATCTCTGATGAACGTTAAAGGCTGAAACTCATTGGCACATAATGTGTTTTTAAGGGATGAAGGTTCAATGTGACAATGCCATTACATTAAGGGCATTTTCATATTTTCAGTGAGTGCCTTTAAGTCTTCTTTGACTGTGTATCATTGAAACATTACTGAAATAAAACTTTGCCCAACATTTAATTGACCATATTTAAGTTGCTTTAACACCGATTGAAAGAGCTCTTAACTTTTGTGCTATGTAAACAGGTCTTTACGTTGTTCGTTGATAAGATAAGAGCAAATTCAATATATTTAATCTCCTAAAATGCATGTAAACATTCTACAAATAAATTGTTATATTGTCTGACCAGAAAGATTAGGTTCAGGCTACAGAAGAGCCTCTATGAAAGATTAAAAAGAACAACTATTGTATACCCATATCTGACGATATATTGTTTTATTTGGTTTGTATGCAAATTAAACATGGTCACCATCTGTGTTTGGATTAAAGTCACAACTTGAGAAAGCTAATCTACATTATCATAAGGAAGAAGCTTTCTGATTCATATACCAAAGGGTCAAACTGGTACATTGATGTTGCTGTTCCTGCACAGGATGATTGAATGTGTTTAGGAAATAATGATAAATTCTGAGATTTACTCTTGATCATGCTGACGTCATTGGCTCCATCTCCTATGGCCAGGGTGACGGCCCTCTTGTGCCTCTTCACCAGCTCCACAACCTGAGCCTTCTGCATCGGTGTGACTCGGCAGCAGATGACTGTTTTACACAAACAGGCCAAGTCCAACAAAATGTGCTCCAACTGTGGCTCCAGGGCGTGAGCCTGCAGGGAGAACACATTCCTGTTAGACTTATCATTACCATCATGTAGCCTCCAGGCCCAGCAGGGGAAGAGCACCTTGGTGGGGAAATGGATGTTCATGAAAACCAATATAACAGATCTTAAGGCCCTTGGGGGTCCAGCAGCTCTCTGCTCATTATGGATCACCGCAGTCAGCAGCAGATACAGATAA
Source organism: Solea solea (assembly GCF_958295425.1). NCBI lineage: Eukaryota > Metazoa > Chordata > Actinopteri > Pleuronectiformes > Soleidae > Solea > Solea solea. The sequence continues at coordinate 12,568,622 of NC_081145.1, read as the reverse complement.
ACAAGACTCAACGGAAAACAACACAAACGACTGCTTAACAAAGTAAAGCCTGCAAAAGAAAACACACAAACAATAAAAAAAAAATAAAAAACATTTTTTTTTATCTATTTGGGAGTCTTACCAAACTGTGTCCATTGATGACTAAGGCGTACTCTGCAATGATTGTTTCTTCAAACACAGAATCATCTGTGTCCATATCTGACTTGTCAGCGTCTCCTGTGCTGCTAACTCGACTCAGGCCCAGAATGTGCTCCTTGGCGCTTCTGAGTACAGAAAAAGCAACATACTCAAACAATGAGGTCCAAAAATCTGAGACCACTCTGTCAACATCCACTACAAGCATGCACACAGACTTCTTTATGTCGACAACTTCACATTTTAGACAAAGATTTTTCACAGGTTTCCTCTGAGACACACCTTGCACTCTGCTATGTGAGGAGAGATGAAACGATAAATGAATAATGTGTCACCTGAGCTGCTGCTGCACCTCCAGCAGTGTGTGGCCCGACAGGACAAACACCTCGCTCATGTCGTCTCGCAGCATGTTGCAGGAATAGCCGATGTTCATCGCAGTCTCTTAACCATCACACACAAATTACAAGGTGTTTAGCATTACACAGTATTTAGTTTTCTGGTCAGTAAGATAATGTTAGAGTGAATTAGGCTACCAAGTTTGTCACCCGTGAGGACCCAGATCTTGATGTCAGCTAGATTCAGACAGGTGATTGTTTCTGGGACTCCTTCTTGTAGTTTGTCCTCGATGGCTGTAGCTCCGAGAAGCTTGAAGCAAAAGGACAGTGACTCTACAAACACTGAGTTTGATCAGCTCAAGAATGTTAACAGAATGATGCCAGCTCTACCTTCAAGTCTTGTTCAATCTCCTCATAGAGAACTGCCAGATTATCATCACGGTTCTCGATCTCAGTGCTGACAAACAGAAGCTTCTTCGTCCAGACTTCAAAATAACTTTCATCAAGGTCTTTGTAGGCCAAGGCTAAAGTTCGAAGCCCTTCTCCAGCAAATTCCTGCAGGGGTAAAGAAAAATATCTCTAAAATATCTGGTGTGCAACAGGTGAAACATAATAACTGAATGTTATGCTAAACAACAGCAAGTATTAACATGAATGTTTTTTGTAACCTTGTCGAGTGTGCTGATATTAAATGTGGATGGATAGTGTATGATGGACTTATTTAAAGATGCTCTAACTATGTCGTGGTGTCCAGTAACATAACACTTACACTGAGATGCTCTGAGGTCGTGTACATGAGGTCATGACAGGATGAATCCAGGCGCTCAAAGATAACAGTGTCGGCTCCTTTGGAGTAAAGTTTAATTTGTCCTTTTGGGTTTCTTACTAAAAACACAGGAAGAGAGCACATGAAGACTTGAAATGGCTGCTGCTCTCTGGTAAGGCATCATTCATAAATGCTTTATAAATGTAAACTAATAACTTAATTAATGTTGTTAAATAACCTTCTAATGCTTCATAGATCAGTTAGTAGCAACCTTTTGGTTGCCATGTTGAGGAAAATCCTTCTCTATCATTATTCTTTATCAGCACTTTCATTCAGGAAGAATATAGCAGGCCTAAACCATATACCAAAAATGTATTGTTATCAAAATATACATATCAACAAGATTGTTCCTCGTGCTACTTGTGTTTGGCCAAGAACTTACCATAAAGGTTTAGTTTAGCTTATACTTTTATAATTTCCCTCCAATATGACGGCCTAGCACACCCCCCATAAACCCCCATCATACTGCAACAATCTCCAAAAGACATTGTTATGTTTACATTTCTATCCAGGGGTGAATTAATAAAGCCATCAATTACAGCTTTTTTATAAACATTTCATAAATGGTCATAAAGAAGTCAGTCATTTTAATTTGCTTGAAAGTCATGTTGTCAAAGTCTGAATCTTGAAGTAGAGCGTGAACTGGAGCGTGACTGTTACAAGTAAAGACTTAACCAATGACACTCATTCTCTTGCGCACGTTGTTGAAGTCCAGTATGGCCAGCAGCTGGTAGGTGACTACTTGTCCCATCTCACACAGCGTGATGGTCTCAGAAGTCCTGGTGCAGAGGACAAAGCCAAAGTTTCTTGCTGCGGTGACCAGCGCTCCCTCGTCAGGTGACTGGGCCTGGTACACCAGATGCCCTTCATGTTAACAGAAACACTGTTGAGGAAACACTTCTACTGCTGTTATCAGTGAGCTGCTGGTGTATGACTTTGCATTTTACCTTCACTCTTCTCCTCTGGCATCACAGTGTGGCACAGAGCCAGCAGTCTGAAGAAATCCTGAACCACTGGCTCCTCCAGTTTTACAGCTTCAACCAGGCTGCCATCGTGAAACTTGAACCCTCTGTCACAGAGAGGGTTGAAGGAAAAGTCCACACTGGCGGTTTTCTGAGGAGACAGTGACCTTCAGCATAATTATTAAAACATTTATATTATTTGATAGTTAGAATTGTTGGTTATTTAGTTTTGGACACCTCTGTGATTTCCACCTTCTGGTCAAATTCATCATAAACATCACCTGAGAGAAAAAAACAGAACAGATGATGAGTTTTACAGCTCTGCCAACATCACCATTGTTATTGTTATTTTTTTGTAACAACATTTTAACATGCAACAAAAGACATTATGTTTCAGTATCGTGCCATAATGGACAAAAACATGGCACGCTAAAGTGCCCGACTGGCTGCCATTCATTTGTGGCCTCTAAAGCAAAATATAAATAAAAGAAAACGGATTGTTTCTAGAAAGACACTCCGTCTTTCTAGATGCCCATCCAACTGTGTTCCCTACAAGTGTCCTTCACATGAGAAAGAATGCTGTTATCAAGTTCCCTACTGTCCCGACATGACAGTGTCCCAAAGATTGTCCTTGATATTCAGTGCCTATAGAAAGGGATGCTGTGCTGTTGATGATGTCCTTGTATACCTGTGTGAGATAAATGTCATGCCCTCATGGAATAAACTCACGTTTCAGTACAGGTGCCTTTTTTTTTATTTATTTAAAAACTAATTTAGTGACCTCTTAGTGTCCATTTAAAGGTTCCCATGAAATCCAATCCCCAGGGCAGGGCTGCCTTTGACCCTATAGGACGTATTTCCATAGTGGTTAAAGTGTTCAGTAGATTACTAGGGCACTACGTCTTTAGTGGGACATAGGACACATATTTAAGAGAAAGTCTCTGTCTTACAGACTTTCCCAGAGGTCTGATGGAGAGCTCTCCAAGTGTATGGACTTAATTATTGTTTTCTTTCTACATTTTATTTAATCATTCTCTTCTGTTCATGTGAATCAATGTAAGATTAATTTAAGAACAGTAATATAAATGTATGAATATATACAAGTTTCAGGAAGCTCCATACCATACGTCTTTGCATTGATAGAGCACTTCCTGAACACCATGATGTTCTGGGTGAGGGTGCCGGTCTTGTCGGAGAAGATGAACTCCACCTGGCCGAGCTCCTCGTTCAGGGTGGTGGTGCGAGCTTGGGCTGCAGTGTCTGTCTGTCTGCAGAACATCCTCTGGTCCCAGTTAATGAAGTAACTGTGACCGAGCCGCAGAACTTCCACACTGAAGGAAGATCAATACTTTGTTTTAAACACACTGAAATACAGGTTGCAAATATGAACCCCACCAGTAGATGTTAGACACACGTTAGAGGTCAAACCATAACAGTGAGCCATTTTATTCCACTTGATCAGATGACTTAAAATCATTATGATGCTGCTGTGTTTGTTTAATATGACCAAATTTGACAATTTCTTTTCAATTTATTTTATTTTTTGCAGATCTTGTGCTCATAAATCCCTGACAGAAACAAGGTTTTTATTTTCTTTGGAGGAAGTGACTTTGACGTCGACTTTTTGTCAATTTGATTTATTTTTTTCTGTTGTTGGCATTGAGACATGTATCTCAGATCCACTGTTTGATGATCAAAATAACATTTATCTCTGGAAATTTATAAAAAAAATTGATATTATTAAATTTTCTTGTAAAATATAAACATATAGCGGGAAATCTTTGACAAAGTGACATTATAAGGGTGGTGTCTTGATTCAAAAAGGACATTAAAATGACATATGTTGCAAACATATATACAAACAATAAATACAGACAGGCCTAACCTGACATAGAGAGAGATGGGCACGACGGTGTTGAGGATGATGACGTAGGACCAGAAGGCGAGGAAGCCAGAGAAAACAGCGCTGCTGTGACTCTCATTCCCCTGCAAAAACACCTGGAAGTTCATGCCAATCTGACTTTCCCAGATCGTGTTTCCAATGGCCAAAATAACTCCCATACATATGAGGAAGGCAAAGATCTGAAATATAAAAATCAACAATTTATGATAACTTTGAAAGATGTGTCCAATTCATGTGGACTGCACATCAATGACACTGCATAGGTCTTTTCTAGTGCTGTCAAATGATAGTAAATCACAATGAATTGTATTTTAATCATAAAGCAACTTTTACCAGTGTATCTTTATTAGGGATCGATTTAAAACAAAGACAGTTCCTTTATTAACTTGACTTTTAGATTGACTTGATTATTTCACATCAAAAGAAGTGCAATAAGCCTGAGGTTACATTATGTCAACTTCAGAAAAGTGTTTGTACTTTGCAGGAGTTACAGTATTAGTGTTGGGGCAGATTAATGAACCAGACCACAGCATTAACACAATTATGTAAACAGTCTAAATCAATACAGGTATATAGAGTTTCTGCGACACTGACAACCAGCACAATTATTCCTCAGTCTCTCAGCAGCTATAGCGTCATTTATTACTGTATTTTACTTCTTGACTAAACAATTGATTCTCAGTCTCTTCATCTCACTGTGCATACACAGACACTAACTGCACTCAGTGGACATGTTCACCAAGCACTGTTACTTCTGTTACTCCCTTTAGGATGGGACAAATTACCCCCTCATCTGTATTAGTGGAAATTATCTTACGTAACCTGTGAGCTGAGGGCGAAAAACAGAATATGTGAAAGCACCTCTACAGGTGGACTGAGCCTTTAAGAATGGTTTTCAGATACACAGTAACTTTTGGTTTATTAATCCGCTACAGTAAACATAAGATACATCTTACCCACAAAACCAAGGTGTTCATCAGTTTGTCAATACTTGTTCTTTTGAAAGTTGTTCTTCCACAGTTCTGCATCAGTTTGGTTTGTGGCCCTGCTGGCACAAAGAGGAACTGTCAGTGTTGAAAGAGTCTGGAAAAACAGCAGAGTTTATGTGCAGCTCACAGAAAAAAAAAAAAAACATGAAGCTAATGGATGTGGCAAATGGAGGCATCAAAATAAAAATACCATACCAGCAAAAATAACCATTCCAAAACACCACTCAGTGTTTCTGAGTACACAACCTCGAAGCAGCATTTTCCCGTTATCCAGAGGGTATTTATTGTCTCTCCAGTATAATGTTCCAGTGAATGTATCCAGCTTGTTGTTGGGTGGCTCACAAATGACTTCTCCTGAGGAACACAGTTAAGAGATTCACACCACAAATCATCCCTACATTGAAAAAGTCATCAGGAGATCTAACAGCCACTCACAAAACATGACAGAGCAGATCAATTAATGCAATGAAAAATATGTGAAATCACAGAAATGTCCTCTTTGATAAAGTGCAAAGAGAAAGAACAATGTGAGGGAGGTGAGTGGAATTACAGGGTGCACGGTGAGAGACCCGCAGACATCAGTCACCCAAAATGAGCAAACAACCTCAACTGTTTGTTTAACGGCTCTATGCTGACTCTTGTCCTGTCTAATTCACAAGCAGCCTCTAACTCACCACCATGGCCTCCAACAAACACTTTGCACCTGCGTGCCATTGGCCGTACTGTGAGAATCGACACCTCTCAGCCTCGGCTACTGGGTGAGAAGCTGCAGGTGATGGGTGCCGACACAGCCACCATCTCCTAGATCCCTGACTACCTGATAGACAGAGCACAGAGGACTGTGGTCTCTGCTTTCCTGTTCACATTACGCATACCACTGATTGTTGTTTTTCTGCTAAATTTCTCTGATGACTCTGCATCGGTTGGGTGTTTAAGGGATGGACAGGATGAGAAGTACAGATCACTGGTGGAGGATTGCGTGCACTGATCTGGATGAATTTGTTCAGCTGATCTTTGTTTAGCTGTTTATATTTGGTTTAATGCCAATTTATCTGCCAACAAATGTTTAAAAACATACAAGCTCACAAATCAGAAAGGCACACATGGACAGGCGTGGAGAACAAGAAAACTGGGCACATATTTTCATACAACAAACCCCTGATTAATCTGAGGAATAAAACAAAGAAATACACTTATTTCAAGCATCATCTCACCATCAAAATCCATCAGTTTTGAAATCTCTCCCAAATCTGAGGTGATGACTAAGGCCTGACGAACTTTCAGATTTGTCTCACTGCGAGGACAGGAATGAAAATGCTGCTATTATGACACAGAAATGATGAAATTAAAGGTGCAATATTCAACATTCTGCATCAGAACACAAATATAATATATATATATATATATATATATATATATATAAATATACGTATATATATATATATATATACGTATATTTATATACATATGTATATATATATATATATATATATATATATATATGTACTAATTTCCTGAGAAGAGAGCGATTATCATTGAGCCGTAGGAGCAAGACAGAATACCTGTGTGTGAATGACAGGTGGTACAATGAAGATAGTAGTAGAGGTCGTGGAAATGGATGAGTTTAAATATCTGAAGCCAACCATCTAAAGCAATTGACAGTGCACAAGAGAGGTGAAGAAGAGAGTGCAGGCAGTGGAGTGGGTGGAGACGAGAGTGTCAGGGCTGATGTGTGACAGAAGGAGCTGGAGGTGGCAGAGCTGAAGAGTTTGCATTTTCTATTTTTTTTATTATAGTTTTACTTTTATTGCAGCACTTACCCATCTAGCTCTGCGGTCTCAATGTAGCACAGTCCATTGGGCTCACTGCTGCAGAGGAGGAGGATGTCTGCCTGTGTGTAAAAAAACAACATGATTTATTTATTTATTTATCTAACCTTTATTTGTACACGGAGGATCCTGGAGAGTGAGCTCTCCTTTGCAAGGATACCCTGTTACAGTTTCAACAGAATAAAAATGTAATGGAAAAATACACACATACACGCAGATTAAGAGAAGTATGAACATTCTGTGTGAGTGTGAGTGTGTCTTCCATAACTCAGTTTTTGTGTATGTGCAGCTGACAATCTTAGGTACGTCTGTGTTTGATAATAGTTTTTGCTTGACTTTAAAAAGAGTGCTTTGTAGGTAAAGAAGAGACAGTGTAGCTCTCTTACAATAGAAAGAGAGGCCCGGCCCACTTTTTAATATAAAGTGCGATGATAGGTGATGAAATGTAGAGCACTTTAAAACAAAAGCAAGATCTGTCCAAGAGGCCAATTCTTCTCCGCAGGTTTTTGGTAATGTGTTCTACATGGGTGCAGCAATTTCCTCTATTATACACAGAAGGAAACATTGTCCAATACATAAATGGTTGAATAAAGTGAAGACACTCTCTATGTCACTCTAAAGACATTAGTAGACTCAAAAGCATCTCATGTGTACAACAAATAATAGGACGTAGTTTACTCACTGCAACAAACTGATTATTCTCCAGTCTGATGATGTCGCCCACTTGGATGTTCATCCATTTCTCATTCTGCAAACTTGGGAGTAAAAGACATTAATGCTTGGAATCAAACTGGAACAATTACCTATTTGCTTTTCAGCAGAAAACCGTTTAATACCTTCCCGTAATGAGGACCTGAGACAGGCGGTTGTTGACTTGTTGGTCGCTTGTATGTCGGAACTGAAATGTGAGCACATTTTTTTGCCATTAGTGCTGATCATGTAGAAGAGCTCCAAACACATCACAGATGGAACTCACGTAGTCATCGGTGGCGTCCTTGACAGCCGTAATCAAGAGCACAAACACCAAAGGCACGATGGTTGTGAACCAGGACAGAGAGGATATTGCTGGAATTACCTAGTAAGAAAAAAAGTTTGGTCTACTTGGGCATTTGATAAAAACTACAGTCCTGTTCTATATGTATGTTTCTAGTCTTACTGTACCTGCAGGATCAGCAGCACTATGAAGTAAGCGTTAGCCACCCTCTGGAGCTGCTCAAACAAGTTGATGGGCAGGAAGGTGAAGATGCTGTACTTTGAGGTTTTAATGCGATTGTCCTGAATCATGACACATTTAGAAATGTAGACATTTAGACACTGATCAGCCTAAACCTGGAGATGATGCAGACCTAATGCAATTTTAAAGACTACTTACGGCGTAGCAGAACTTGGCATTGAAGATCTGCGCATTAGCTTTTACATGGCGTTCTTTCTCTACACAGAGAGAACACATTTTCAAGCAATTTAACATTGTGTCTTTTTTGGATCTTAAAATGATTTACTGATTATTTGCTGAATGGCATATGCAACATTTGCCATATTTTACTTGAAACAATCCAGGCTGTTCACCCCTAGCTTGTTAGTCTCATCTGAATCAAAGTGTAAAACAACCCAAACCCTTGAGCCATCTGGGAAGAGAGCTCAGTAGAGCATTGTAGGAGGCTGATAGTTCTTATCTTGTGCCTCCTTCTCTGTTCAGTGTTGGTTTTTTACAGGTAAACACAAAAAACATCACTCAATAGAGGAGGTGGCATAAGTCTGAGTTCTCTTCCCAGGCAGTTTAACACTCACACATAAAACAAGATAAGGCCTCAGTCAGACCTGGAATTAACATCTGTGTTCACTCATTCACTTGCATTAGGACAGCTTTGTAAAGAACTGTTACTGTTCACACCTTGCGTTAAAATGTGTCTCGGTTTGGAAGTGTACTATGAGACCAAGCTTGAATCAGGCGTCTGCGCCCTTTATTCCAATACACACTGAAGCTGTGACAGTTTGCGAGAACAAAATTGTGTTTTTAAGGAGGCTGACTGCAGAGATGAAGATATATTGTGAGTATTAGTGATAGTATTGTGGCAATGGCTGCAAATAAATGTATGTATGAGGAGACGTGCTCTACTGGATCCTGAAGACAGGTTGGATTCATGCAACGCAACAATGTGACCTCATGCTTCCTTAAACCACCTCCACATGAGATTGGATTGGAGTGACTGGATCTGAGGATGTATTCCAGACGGATTGGGAGTGTTCAGCCATGCATTTATCACAATCTGCCTGTGCTCAGATGACTCACTCATTCATTCATTGACTACTACTTTATTCTGCACATGAGGGTCACAACAGAGCTGGAGTCAATCCCAGTTGACACAGGGCAAGAGGCAGGCGAGGTGACCCTCATTCACACCTCGACTCAGGTGGAATTAACATCCTTAAATTGGGCCTGAGGGGAAAAATGTGTATTGTTTAACATAACAACTCTCTAGATAGATAACTAGCCTATAACGAGTTTTCATCAGTCAATTAGAACCTGGATGAGAAGAGCAACTTCAATCAGACAAGTTCCAAAGATACGTTGACTTGGATGAACCTTCACAGACACCTCATTTCCCGATTCGTTTAATATTTTAACAAAAGCTGATTCTCACACAGCATACTAGTGTGAAACCTGTGGACCTTGCTGACTCTTCCCATTTCACCACCAACTGAACCACACCAACCGCTCTGACGGACATCTCATGGCTCATACGTCGATGCACTTCATTAGGGTTCGTTATCATGTTTTTTCCATGCTTTTTAATCAGTCCCAACAGGAAAGCTAACCAGTCAAAAACAACACAATTAATACCAAGCACCTGCAACATGATGAAACCATTCATCAAAGTGCTCCAATTTTCCACACAGACCAGTGCGAGAGGAGCACAGAGCTCACGCTGTTTCCAATTGACCTTAAAATCATTGTGGATTGTACATAATGCACATGCTGAGAACTGCAACAGGATCTTCTCACAAAACAGACCGTCCTCATCCTGTGATCGGCTTCTATGACAGTTAATTATTTAAAAAGGCTTTTGTTGTTCAAAAGCTTCATCGTGTTTAAACATTTAATTAGAAGCTATGGAAATGCGCAATAGTGTTTCTAGTAGAGGACAAAGTCACCGTACTTTTCTGATTTTAGGTTTTTATTTTGCTATGACTTGACTCAGACTGAGCAGGGAAACTGCAAGTCCCGACAGCTCACAGCGAGAGCATGCAGTGTGATTACAAGAAATAGTTTAGAGCACTAACGTCACTGCTGTAAAGATTTCTGTTGGCCAGTTTCCAAGTCTTTCTTCCCAAAAGGATAGCAACACTAGTACACTCGCCAGCCACTTTATTAGGTACACCTGTTAACTCAAATATCTGATTAGTCAATGTTGTGGCAACAGCTCAATGCATTTAGGCATGAAGACATGATCAATGTGACCTGCTGAAGTCAAAACAGAGCATCAGACTCCAAATAAAGTTGATTTGAGTGACTTTGAATGTGGAATTGTCTGAGTATTTCAGAAACTGCTGATCGACTGGGATTTTCACACACAACGAGTAAGGGTTTGCAGAGAAGAGAAGTTGAAAATAGATGCCAAAGGTCAGAGGAGAACGAGCAGAGTGGTTTGAGAATAACTTAAATAAACAATTGTTGCAAACAAGGTATAAACAGGACCACGTCTAAATGCAACAAGTCAAACCTTGAAGCGGATGAACAACATCGGCAGAAGACTACATCATGTGTGTGTGTGTGTGTGTGTGTGTGTGTGTGTGATGATACAAATGAAAAAAAACACAAACTAATTTAATAGCCAGGTTGTGTATTACAGGCTCACACCCATGTATATTATCTCTCTAATGAGTACAGTGACACCATGACAGGAGGAGAAGTTCACCTGCCTGAAAACCACAGGTCCATTTTTGCTTTAAAAACAAAACACATATCAAGACATTTAACAGCGGTTAATAAATCAAAGTTGCACACAGCTAGAAGATTGGCTTTTGAAAACTTTGTTTATGTATTAACTGGCTTGTGTAGCATATTGTTAAGATGTTGTTAACAATAAGATGAACATTTACTAATTCATCCCCCAAAGTAAATTCTAAATTGACACATCTGCAGAAAAATAAGCATCAAATGACCAGTTCCTTCGTGCAAAAAGGAACAACAATAAAGGATGTATTGTCTTACCAACAGGTTTGTTTCTCCTCCAGAATGCCATCTTCTCCTGGGACCTCCTGTGTGTTTCCGTATCAGAGACATGGACATCTCACATTTAACTAACCACATGCGTGGGGCGAATGTGTTGGGAAATAAGTCCGAATCTGCACTAAGTGCATCTTGGTGTTTCATGTGAAGCAACACAACAACAACATAGCAGAGTGGTGTCTTGTTTCTTCTCTGTTCAGGCTTTGGAGTGCAGCAGCAGGCAATAATCCACAGAGATATGTCTCCAAAGCAAAACGGTCCCAGGTGAGCAATACAGAGAGTAGCCTACAGAGTAAGTTCCTTAATGAAATACACTGTGTGACAGAAGTGCTGATGTATAGATCGCTCCATGTTTGTATAAATGATGATGTCAGCAGTAGTAACACAGTGCACGAATGTGGTCTGCCTGTTACATCTCTCCTTATCCTGTTTTTTGTTTCCTCCACTTATCCTGTCATTCACCAGCAAGTAGGTACTTCATTTACCACGGATGTGTTGGCAGAAAGCAGACGCTCCCTCTCCTCTCCTCCTCTAGCAGATGGAGTCACATACTGTTGATGATGAGCAGAGCAAAGAGTGAGAAGAGAAGACCGACTGCGGACACACTGCTCGCTACAAAAAACGCTGCAGGAGTGAACCATCGCCTCTGTCTAACAGTCAGTGCTGTGTGTGTGTGTGTGTGTGTGTGTGTGTGTCTGTGTCTAGGGCGTAAATCTCGGGGGGATTTATGAACACAAATGAACAATTATAAATAGTATAATAGTGTTCATTGAAGGCACAATATCAGCTGTAACGTAAGATTGCTGTATTTAAACAGGATACATACAGTATGTCATTGTGTGTCATTGCCACCTATAAGCACCCACTACATTCTTGGTATTGTTGGTTGAACATATGGACTAAAAAGGAAGAATTCATATAAATATTTAAAACATTTGAACATGCAGAGGGCTCAACACTAAAAGACACATTTCAAAGGAGAGCATTGTTTTACCAGTTCCCACAGGTAAACCACTCTTTCAAGTACTTAATAACAAAGCTAAATGGAATTATTTTAATGAACAGCCTTTGCATTTATAGATGCATTTAAAATCATAACTTATCATCAGGTCATTAAATAGTTATTTGGTAATAGCTAATCTGTTGCACAAGCACAGAGCACAGAGCACTTTAAACTCTCAAGACTGTTTTCTCAACACCACCAAGAGTGCAATATGTCTACTCCTCATTTGTTTTTCCTTTTTGGCATGCCTCTCTGATTATTTGTTAAATTGTTTTTTTATTGTTGGTACTTGGGAGAAAGGAATTTCATTGCATTAATGTACCATATAATAATACATTTACCAGTTTGAATGAGATCAGATTATATGGGTTTGGCTGGAGCCGATCTTTAGACCTTTTTTAATTTGTTTTGGCTCAGGCATTTGGCCAGTTTTCTTTTTCCCCCCATCTGATCGAATACATTGGTTTAACAACAAATGATTCAAACAGTTGCTTAATTAACTAATTACTTAGTCAGAGGATTCTTGCTGTGATGTGCTTCCATGACAGACTCCACTGTTGGACATGTTGAAGTCTTTGTTAAGATTTTGAGCCTCTATTATTCTTTCTATCTTTGCCTGTGTTTCTCCCATTGTGTCTCTCAGTTTGCTCTATTGTGTTTAATTGCCGTGCCCTATTGTCTTGTACCTGTGCTCCTTCCCTGCCTCCCCCTGTTCCTCTTGTCCTCTTTGTCTGTCCATCTGTCAGATTCCCTGGTGTGCTTGTGCTCCAGTGTGTCTCGGTCTGTCTTGTGGTTCCGTTTACCTACAAACCTGCCAAACACAGTCTGTTTTTTTTTGTTTTTTTAAATACTATTATTAAATGTACAGTATTAAACACACCATCTGTCTCCATGTCTGGCTCACTATGAACCATCCAGACCACTATGGTCATCTGAGTCAGGTTCGCTCTGTGTCCCCAGAACCAGGACAGCTGCCCTCAGTTTTTTTAAATATCTGGAACAAACTCCTAGAAAAGTGCAGGTCTGCAAAATAAATTTGCCGCTGCGTTTAAAATAAAAATGTAACTATCATCACTGCTGCACCTCAGCCGTAACTGCAACTTTTTCTACCCTCTTTCGTTTACCTCTCTATTTAAATATTTTATTGTGTGTTATCATGCCTTTTATATCTCTAATGCTGCTGCTACTTCCGCTGTATATTTCATTCTTTTTTTTGTAGTAAAGCACTTTGAAATGCCTTGTTGTTGAAATGTGATACATAAATAAATGTTTGGGTCCTTAACTTCAACCTTCAGCCACTTGAGGCCATTTTTGTTTGATTCATATAAGCTGCAATAACTATGAAAGGTTAAAATGAGTTTGTGTCAGGGCCTCTTCCTACAGCTGACAGGCTATCTCTCTGTTCCTTTCCTGGCATGAATCTCAATCAAGCACAGCCTACAAATACCTGGTCCTTCCCTCAACACACTTTATGTGCTCTGAATCGTGATCACTATCTCTAATTGTTGTTTCCTGTGCCTGCAGCCACTCAGCCCTGACTCCTGCCTCTGTTCCATTCCTGGACACTCTGGAGCTCTGAACTCATCCTGCCTTCCCCCTGCTTCAACTTCTGGAACCTCTGTACTTCCCAGCTGCAAAATTCTTGAATAAATCCTTTATGTTTACATGTTCTCCTGCCTCTATGCTCTGTGTTTGTACCTGGGCTCCAATTCAGTTGCTCTGCCATTACAGCTTGTGTATGTTTGTGTCGTCAATCTTTGTGACACTTTTCAATTTTAAATTTAATATTTCACATATTTCAAATGGTCAGTAAATGCTTATCCTGATCATATTGAGTAACAGAGCCCCAGCTGGTGTCTATTTGAAATGCTAAAGCAGACAGACTACAGTGATTCTAACACATTACTATTATTAGTAGGTTATTTATGATGACTAATCTGTTATTGTGACACAACAAGATTGGACTGAGCACAGTTTACATTTTTAAGGTCAGCACAAAATAGTGTGATTTTAGCCTTCAAGTACTTTATGACAGTCCCTTTTATTTTATTATGAATTCTTATTTAGGTTCTAGTCTTGAACTTGAAGGCTAAAATCACACTATTTTCTTCTGTATGATTACTAGTAAACTATACTTTATTCTTCGTATGTGCTTTTAAATGACTAAGTAGCAACATAAATATTACATTTTACAAATATAAATAATTTACATTTTTCATCACTGTTGTGCATAATTGGCATTGTATGTGTTTTATTTTTATATCCAAATGCTTTATTACACTGTAATCACATAATCAGAGAGACAGTCCAGTTACATTAGGATCGGTTACATTTGAATGGGGCGTGGCGAAGGCGCGACATCTATCAGAAGCAGAACAAATCCTGCACTTGAACGGGTGAACGTGTGTGAGGTTCTGGGTCACTTCAGGGGAATAACACAGTGGCCCGGCCATCCGGTATCAGGAAAAACAGAAACGGACCGTTCAAAGAAGAGCTGTCGAGGTAGGTCTTTGGCGTTGTTTCTGACGTTATAGCGCTATAATTATGCATCTGAATCACGACAGTTTAAACAGGTCTACGGCTGTACAGGAACTGTCTGCTACATGTTTGTTACGTAGCCTGCAGTCAGTAGCAGCCGCAGCAACTGTTCACCTCATATGAGGCTTCTAGAAGAAACCACACAAAACCTGATATGAACTCACTCTGTTATAACATGTTAATATTAAGATGTAACGTTTACAAGTCAGTCTGTGAAACTCCAGACATGAAATGACAACCACGTCCTATACTGTACGAAGTTTACAAAACATTACGGCGTAAGAACTGTAACAACACATTTCGCATAATGCACGAGAGACTTAGCAAAATTAAAATCAGAAAAAAACGATAGATCAGAATCAGAATCAGAATCACCTTTATTGTCATTATACAGTGTACAACGAGATTAAAGGACAGTTCTAGTAGTGCAAATGAAAAGATAAGAGTGGAGAAGAAGAACGAAACAGTGCACCAACACCTTCGACAAATTAGAAGGATATGTAAAAAAAGGTATTCAAGTATTTACAGTACATTGTACAGCAGAGTGGTTGTATATTGCACGGGTACGAAGTGTAAGAATATTGCACAGTTTGGAAGAGTTACTTAGTGTTAAGCACTCTTATTGCGCTTGGGTAAAAGGTGTTCGCAAACCTAGAGGTACGGGCTTGGATGGACCTGTACCTCTTTCCTGAGGGCAACAGTGAGAACAGGCTGTGCCCAGGGTGTGAGCTGTCACAGGTGATGCAGATGCAGTCTTGCATTGAGTAATAGTACAAGTATCAGAAAATGACGCTGAATATTACTTGAGTCTTAAAATATATGACATTTTTAAGTATCAAAACTTATTTTCTGATATAAAATGTACTGAAGTTTTAGAAGTAAAAGTAAAAGTACAAGTTAAACTGGAAGGTTGTGGGTTTGATTCCCTGTTAAATAGTCTACATGCTGATGTGTCCTTAACCCCCACGTTGCTCCTGACAGCAGTATCAGCAAAGTGTGAATAGAAAACGTGCTGCATGAATGTGTGTGAATGGCCAAACAGTAGTGTAGAGTAGCTTTGAGTGGTCATCAAGACTACAAAAGTGTGATATAAATACAGACCATTAACCAACTCTTCTTCTCCTGATTTTATTTGGTAATAACAAATTAACCAAGACAGTTTATTGGAGTAAAAGTACACAGTTTATTTAGGAAATGCCGTGGAGTAAAAGTAAAAATTGCTTGGAATATAAATAAGAAAGTAAAGTGTTGATATGTGAGTTATTTTGAAGCTTAAAATGTACTTTGCAAACGAAGAAGACAGACATCCTTTCTGGAATGCGAAGACCACCGTAGTGAGAAAGAGAGAGGTGGACAAACACTTTGTTCCAACCTGTAGCTGTGAATTTCAGCTATTGTGAGCGTCACTGATTTGTCGTTAACCCTTTTGTCTGTTCAGACACAGAATGGCTGCATTTGGCCGTCTGAAGCAGTGCCTTCCCACAGGCAGCACCATATGTAGTCTTCACACCAGCAGCCGCGTTACTGCTAAACAGCACTACAAGATGCTCGTGCTCGGAGGAGGAACTGGGGGCATTACCATGAGTGCTCGAATGAAGAGACTGATGGGAGCTGAGAACGTCGCTGTTGTGGAGCCCAGTGAGGCAAGGACCCACTAATTTATTACTTGCAATATCTCCTTTTGTGTGCATATGATGTTCTGATGTAAACTGTAATTTATGCTTGAATAGAGCTATTTTTTATTGTTTTACTGCTGTGAAATGTGAAATCGCTCTATATTGTGACCATCATCCTGACAGGCACCAGAACTCCTCTCTGCTCATGGTTTTAGGCTGTTTGTTGGTGAATAAATGCCCTCCCTCACAAAACACATTCACAAAGTGAGGCAAGGGCAGACTTGCAAGTTAGCCATAAGACAACATTACTGTACGTGCCTGTAAGTTAATGATGCATGCATTTCATATAGAGTTAGAATGTAGATCCATCCACCCATTTTCTACCGCTTTATCCTCTACATGAGGGTCACGGGGGCGCTGTGCCAATCTCAGCTGACATAGGGCGATAGGCGGGTACACCCTGGACTAGGGGTGTCAAACTCATTGTAAGTCAGGGGCCACATACAGAGCAGACTGATCTCAAGTGGGCCGGACAAGTAAAAATAATTGCATAATAACCTATAAACAACAGGAACTCAAACGTTTTCCCTTTGTTTTACATACAAATGTTGTGCCATTTACACAATTACACATTTGCATCACAACTCACAGACAGGATCTACAAAGGTATGAAACATTTAGTTACAGGTATCTGGAACTAAATATTCAAGTATTTCACATATGATTAGAACGTCAAGATCTAGAAATTATTTTATTACACTATGTATCTATGTATTATTCCTGAAACTAAAGTGGGAGCTAATAAACATGTGACACCAGGGGACAGATTAGGAATTACTGTTATGTTTAATGACATAATTGTAGTTGATTATCTTCAATGTAGTGTTAAGTTTCCTGCTCTGCTTCTGGACAGTGGTCGGGGAAGCACAGGGGAGATATTACCTCCACTCTTACTTCTACAGATAGACAGGGGTTGAACAGGTAGACACTCGGGTTGACCTGAAAGAGTCTGAGTGTTTATTTACACCATTTCATAGAGACTAATGCTAACTCTGCCTGTACGCCTGCTTCTCTCTCTTCACACACACATACACAGCACTGGTCGCTCACTCTCTCGCTCTCTCTCTCCCTGAGGTTTGATGCTGTTTTCAATTGTTGTGTTATGTTGCTTGTGAAGAGAAGAGACATTTAAAAGGACATTGAACTTAAACACCTTTCTCAATGACAAGCGGCCAACAAGGGTTTGTTGTTAATGTGCACAATGTACAAAGGGCATCACTATAGCTGTTACACCGTGCAAGGATGAGGATGTTGACCAAACAGTGACAAACTCCAGCGATAAACGCCTGTTTCAAAGAATCGACCTGTGTCTGTGTTGTTGTAAAGAGTGCTACAAATACTGACGGCAGTTTTAATTATTTAAAATATCCTTTTGAAATATGATGCCACCTTATGTCATATCAATGTAGTTTTTAACAATCTCTTTACATTTTTTGTTCAGGTGCACTACTATCAACCAATATGGACACTAGTAGGTGCTGGTGCAAAAAACTTAGCACCATCTGGGCGACCCACCGCGAACATCATGCCCTCTGGAGTGAAGTGGGTGAAATCCAAAGTTCAGGAAATAAACCCAGACTCAAATACTGTTCGCACAGAGGATGGAAGTGAGGTATGTTAGCACTAGTCTTGTTTATTTAGTAGCTGTTGCATTAAGATGTTATTTGAATATAAAGGTAAAGCTCTCCATCTTCCCCTGTCATTCACATTGCAGATCACATATGAGTATTTGATTGTGGCTCTCGGACTACAACTCCATTTTGAGAAGGTGAACTTATGCTGTGTTGGTTTCAGTTCAGCTTCTATCTGTTTTCTGTATGCATGTACACTTACTCACTCACTCATCTTCTACTGCATTATCCTCCAATCTCAGCTATATACATATATTTCTGTAAACTTTGACTCTTCTGAATTACAGATCAAAGGACTACCAGAGGGGTTTGAACATCCAAATATAGGGTCAAACTACTCGGTCGAGACAGTGGAGAAAACATGGAAAGCACTGCAGAACTTCAAAGGGGGCAATGCTGTGTTCACTTACCCAAACACTCTTATCAAATGTGGTGGAGCTCCACAGAAGATCATGTACCTGACAGATGCCTTTCTCAGAAAGGTATAACCTTGGATGTATTACAAATTTTGTATTTTTGTATCACCTACCCTGTGGTTCCTGTGGCTTATAAAGTCTAACTTTTTTATGTTCATCTCCAAGACAGGAAAAAGGGCAAATGCAAATATAATATACTACACATCACTACCTGTGATCTTTGCAGTCAAGAAATATGCTGACTCACTGTGGGAAATTGTTAAACAACGTGACATACAAGTGAACCTGAGGCACCATCTGATAGAGGTGCGAGCGGACAAACAAGAAGCTGTGTTTGAAAACCTTGACAATCCAGAGGATACCAAAACAATTGAGGTACAGTACTGTCAGGCATTGATATCAGTGTTTTACTGACTGCTTTATTGTGTATTTAAATCCTTAAACTTTGCAGTAACTGTGTGGTATAAAAACTTAGTATAAGAACACATTTGCACCTGGCAAATTTGAAATGGGACACAATAAATCTGTTTTTCTTCATCAGTATGGAATGCTTCATGTCACACCACCAATGGGACCCAACATGGTGATTAAAGGAGGTCCACTGGCTGATGAGGTTGGCTGGTTGGATGTCGATAAAGATACTCTCCAACATAAGAGCTTTCCAAATGTGTTTGGGATTGGAGACTGTACCAACTTGCCCACAGCTAAAACTGGTGCTGCTGTTGGTAAGTGATTATTATGTCGTTGGTTTGAACAAAGCAGCAACACATTTCTGGAAAAGTCAATTGCTGCATAACAGGTCCGCCTTGCTCTATATACACAGTAGTTTAATAGGCACTATAATGCTACTGTGAAAGCCCATATTCTATGGAGCCACAAGTTTGATTTTTTAACACACAGTCATTTTTGAACACACAATAGTGCACTCACAGGCAGGGAACTCTGATCAGTTACAAAGTATAAAACAATCCAGTTGATCATCAAAATGCAGCAGTTTTCATGAATAAATCAGTTCATTTTGAACCACATTTAGCTGAGGAATTTAGATGTATAATAGGACAAAGTCACTTGGTATGTCAATAAGTGAGCAGGCACCTTTTCAGTTTAAGCTGTGCAAAACAGGCACTGAAGAAAAACACTATAAATTAGTCACAGTAAAACAAAGCCTTGCATAATATGCAATATTGTGTAACATACATCCAATGTAACAAGTTCAAAACTATACTGTTTAAGTATATATTTTTCATTTCCAATATCAATTGACCGTTGAATTTTAATGTTCACTTATGCAGTCATTATGGGAGCTTTTTTTATCATCATAAATCAATTTTAGTGATTAGTAGTTGATTGTGCAACACCTGCGGAAGCAGGTGTTGCACAATCACAATTCAATATACAACATACACCACACCCAGTACAAACACAGAGACTTTCCAGCATCTGAAACTTCCTACTATTACCTCAGTTTTCCTGTTAGTGCTTTGTATGTAAAGATAACACACTTATTTAACATGTTATATGTTTATGTTTAATTGTATACATAATAACTTCCATAGTAGCATGTTGGTTCTATAGAAGCAAATTACACCACATCAGCAGCCTTTGATTTGCGTTTGTATCTTAAAAGTCAAACACTATAGAGAAAATGTTTGATGAAACTTTCTTCTTGTCATTTTAGCTGCACAGAGTGCTGTCTTGCACAGAACCATCAGCAAAATACTGAAAAAGGAGAAACCAGACACTAAGGTTGAGCAGCACACAATTCATTCTTTTATAATGTCAAAGTATGCCTGGCTCAAAATGTGCAATTACATCATGAGTAATCTTGTTAACAGTATGATGGCTACACGTCCTGTCCATTTGTTACAAGCTACAACACAGTAATGTTGGCCGAGTATGATTATGATCTACAACCAGTGGAAACATTCCCCATCAACCAAGCCAAAGAAAGAAGACTGATGTACTACATGAAAGCTGATGTGATGCCTCATCTCTATTGGCATGGACTTCTACGGTAGTTATTAACACTTGTTTTTAATTTAAAGCATGTTGTACTTAGGAACCATTCAACAACATTAACTACTGTTTTCTTTATTGTCTCTTGTGTAAGGGGCCTGTGGGGTGGACCAGGACCAGCCAGGAAACTCTTACATCTTGGGATGAAATGAAGCAATGAAGCAAAATCAGTTTGTGTTAGGAGTTAATTTCCCAAATTTTAAAGATAATTTTATAATTTAACATCAGTGCAGAACTCAATCATAAACATTCTGTTGGTCATACAGTGCTAACTTCATAATTGCATTAAGAAATAATCCTTTGTATGCACTAATCACTAAAAATGATTTATGATGATAAAAAAGCTCCCATAATGACTGCACATCAAAGAGTGAACATCAAAATGCAAAGGTCAATTGATATTGGAAATGAAAAATATATACTGATACAGTATAGTTTTGAACTTGTTACATTGGGTGTATGTTACACAATATTGCATATTATGCGAGGCTTTGTTTTACTGTGACTAATTTTGTTTTTCTTCAGTGCCTGTTTTGCACTGCTCAAACTGAAAAGGTGCCTGCTCACTTACTGACGTACCAAGTGACATCTAAATTCCTCAGCTAAATGTGGTTCAAAATGAATTGTTTATTCATGCAAACTGCTGCATTTTGATGATCAACTGGATTGTTTTATACTTCAGACTGTGCGGATCACGCTGTATTTACTTGCTGGTTTGAGTTCCCTTAAACAAAAACTTCAGGATCATTAGTTCCCTGCCTGTGAGTGCATTATTGTGTGTTCAAAAATGACTGTGTGTTAAAAAATCAAAGGTGTGGCTCCATAGAATATGGGCTTCCAAAGGAGCTGGTGTCTATTTCAAATGCGAGAGCAGACAGACTTTAGTGATGGAATCTAGCCTTACTTGTAATCTTATCTAATGTGACACATTATTAAGTTGTTCATGCTTACTAATCTGATATTGTGACATTTAACTAATAAAATGGGTTTACAAGATTGGACTGAGCATAAGATGAAATTGTAAATAGGCTACATTCCATTTTTACATTTTTGAAGTAACAAAATAGTTTGATTTTTGCCTACTAGTTTAAGACATATTTATTATAATTTCCATTACTGTTTCACATGAGAAATGCGTAATTTTGAGATTTAGTATGCGTTTTATTTTTATATCCAAATGTTGTATAACACTGAAATGACATAATCAGAGAGACAGTCCGTGGTTTTAGGTTCGGTTACATATGAGTGAGGCGTGGCGAAGGCGCGACATTGTACAATCCAGCAGAAGCAGAACAGCTCCTTCACTTTAAAAGGGTGAACGTGTGTGAGGTTCGAGGTCACTTCAGGGGAACGACGCAGTGGCCCAGCCTCCCGTTAGCAGGAAAAACAGACTCTTATTATTACCGAATTGATATCTGTCCAATAATTTGGTCTCAGTCTGCGCTACAAACAGACCGTTCAAGGAAGAGCTGTCGAGGTAGGTCTTTGGCGTTGTTTTGGACGTTATAGCGCTATCATTATGCATCTGAATTACGACAGTGTAAACAGGTCTACGTCTGTACAGGAACTGTCTGCTACATGTTTGTTACGTAGCCTGCAGTCAGTAGCAGCCGCAGCAACTGTTCACCTCATATGAGGCTTCTAGAAGAAACCACACAAAGCCTGTTATAAACTCACTCTGTTATAAAATGTTAATATTAAGATGTAACGTTTACAAGTCAGTCTGTGAAACTCCAGACATGAAATGACAACTACGTCCTATACTGTACGACGTTTACAAAACATTACGGCGTAAGAACTGTAACAACAAATATCACATAATGCACAAGAGACTTAGCAAAATTAAAATCCGACGAACGAAAATGAATGAGATAAATGCAGTCTTGCGTAAAGTCCTGCATTGAGTAAATGTACAAGTATGTGAACAGAAAATGACTGTGGTGTGAGTTGTCACCTTTAACAATATTATACTTATACTTGAGTAAAAATCTATAGATTTTTACTCAAGTAATATTAGAGTATATGACATTTACTGTACTAACGTATCAAAATAAATGTTCTGATATAAAATGTGCTGAAGTTTTAGTAGTAAGATTGCGGGTTTGATTCCCGGTTCTTCCAGTCTACATGCTAATGTAACCTTGGGCAGGACACTTAACCCCACGTTGCTCCTGGCTGATGTACTAGTGTGTGAATGGATATAGAATATGTGCGATAGAATATGTGCTGTGTGAATGGCATAAACTGTATAGTGTAAAGCAGCTTTGAGTGTTGTAATGTAATTAAGTACAAATACTTTGTTACTTACTTACTTACTTACTGAAGTACAACATTCATGTATCTTTAGTTCGTTATTTATATTGCTAGCAACTTTTACTTTTACTCCAATACATTTCATCTAACTATCTTTGTTACTTTGTTACTACCAAATAAAATCAGAAGAAGAAGAGTTGGTAATGGTCTGTATTTATATAGAACTTTTTCAGTCTTGATGAGCTGCTTTACGCTACAGTTTTGCCATTCACCCATTTACACATCTTTCATACCTATTCATGTTCTTCATCATGGGGTAAATTGTCTTGCTCAAGGACACATATAGACTAGCAGGGCCAGGCATTGAACCCACAACCATCCAGTTGAAAGACAACTTGCCCTACCACTGAGCTACATACAGTAAATGTCATATACTTTTACTTAAGTAACATTGTAAAAAGTGACTTCTACCAGTCAGTCTTTTACTCAAGTATCCCTTTAAGGTACTTTATACAAGACTGACTGAACACTGTCTATGTGCATGGAACACAGTGACTATGCCTAAGGAACCCATTTAAAAATAAAATTAAAAAAATACACCTTTAATTTTACACATGCTTTTCTTGCTGTGACCTGTCGAAATCTCTGTGATGAGAAAGGTCCAGCAAAGGTTTATGAGTAATGTCTACTCAAAAAGGACAACATACTAGATACCTTTCAAATGTGTATGTGGAGCAGCAAAATAAGAAGTGCTGTTGATTTCAGCCATTGTGAGCGTCACTGATTTGTTGTTAATCCTCATGTCTTTTGTCTGTTCAGACACAGAATGGCTGCATTTGGCCGTCTGAAGCAGTGCCTTCCCACAGGCAGCACCATATGTAGTCTTCACACCAGCAGCCGCGTTACTGCTAAACAGCACTACAAGATGCTCGTGCTCGGAGGAGGAACTGGGGGCATTACCATGAGTGCTCGGATGAAGAGGCTGATGGGAGCTGAGAACGTTGCTGTTGTGGAGCCCAGTGAGGCAAGGACCCACTAATTTATTACTTGCAATATCTCCTTTTGTGTACACAATAATGTCCTGATACAAACTGTCAGTTATGCATGAATGAAAAAGCTCTATATTGTGTCACTGATAGTGAGTGTTTGCTTGGTGATGTGGGTCTCTCAGTCTTAGGGCTCTTAGACTAATTCTAAAAGAAGCTTTTAGTGTCTCTGCAATACAATCAGGCACCACAGCTCCTCTGCTCATGGTTTTAGGCTGTTTGTTGGTGAATAAATGCCCTCCTTCATAAAACACATTCAAGAAGTGAGGCAAGGGCAGCAACAGGCTGCAGGTTAGCCATACAACTAACAACAACAACATAGAGTTAGAATGTAGATATGTGATTTAAATGTTATGGAGTTTGGCATTGTTTTTCCTATTGTTTTAGGTTTTAGGGTTTTTTTTTCTATTGGTTTATTTGTGTGACGGAACTATAGTTCCTAGTTTTTTTTAACTGAAGCACTGGCAAATTCATTGCACAACATAAATGAATGCTCCCAGAAGTTTGATGTTTTTTAAAAATTGTTTTGCTAATTTACTTGTGAAGAGAAGAGACATTCAAAAGGACATTGAACTTACACACCTCTCTTTATGACATTATGATCATTTCTTAATTTGTGCACTGTACAAAGTGCTGATGTGTGCTATGTTGTACTCATCACTATAGTTGTCATCCCTGGTCACAGCAGTTTTAATTATTTAAAATATTCTTTTGAAATATGATGCCATCTTATGTCATATCAATGTAGTTTTGAACAATTTCTTTACATTTTTTGTTCAGGTGCACTACTATCAGCCAATATGGACACTAGTAGGTGCTGGTGCAAAAAACTTACAATCATCTGGTCGCTCCACCGCCAGCATCATGCCTTCTGGAGTGAAGTGGGTGAAATCCAAAATTCAGGAAATAAACCCAGACTCAAATACTGTTCGCACAGAGGATGGAAGTGAGGTATGTTAGCTCTAGTCTTGTTATTAAATTCCACAACAATGATCATTTAGTAGCTGTTGCATATAGATGTTATTTGAATATGAAGGTAAAGCTCTCCATCTTCCCCTGTCATTCACATTGCAGATCACATATGAGTATTTGATTGTGGCTCTTGGACTACAACTCCATTTTGAGAAGGTGAATTTATGTTGTGTTTGTTTCTGTGTATGTACACACGCACTTACTGTACATTCCTTTAAACTTTGACTCTTCTGAATTATAGATTAAAGGACTACCAGAGGGGTTTGAACAACCAAATATAGGGTCAAACTATTCGGTCGAGACAGTGGAGAAAACATGGAAAGCACTGCAGAACTTCAAAGGGGGCAATGCTGTGTTCACTTTCCCAAACAGTACTGTCAAATGTGGTGGAGCTCCACAGAAGATCATGTACCTGACAGATGCCTTTCTCAGAAAGGTACTTAAAATCTGGGATGTATTTCTAATTGTGTATTTTTGTATCATCTGCCCTAAAAAACTTTTTTATGTTAATCTCCAAGACAGGAAAAAGGGCAAATGCAAATATAATGTACTACACATCACTACCTGTGATCTTTGGAGTCAAGAAATATGCTGAATCACTGTGGGAAATTGTTAAACAACGTGACATACAAGTGAACCTGAGGCACCATCTGATAGAAGTGCGAGCGGACAAACAAGAAGCTGTGTTTGAAAACCTTGACAATCCAGAGGATACCAAAACAATTGAGGTACATTAGCGTTAGGCAATAATATCAGTGTTTTACTGACTACGTTCCACAATGGACAGTGTGTGTTTTTTTATTTATTGTGTATTTAAATCCTTAAACTTTGTATGCAATACCTGTATAGTATAAAATACGTAGTATAATAACACATTTGCACCTGGATTTAGCAAATTATAAATTATAAATGAGACCCAATAATGCCTTTGCTGTTTTTCTTCATCAGTATGGAATGCTTCATGTCACACCACCAATGGGACCCAACATGGTGATTAAAGGAGGTCCACTGGCTGATGAAGCCGGCTGGTTGAATGTCGATAAAGATACTCTCCAACATAAGAGCTTTCCAAATGTGTTTGGGATTGGAGACTGTACCAACCTGCCCACAGCTAAAACTGGTGCTGCTGTTGGTAAGTTATTATTATGTTGTTTGTTTGAACATTATATTGGTCCTTCTTGCTCTGTCTACACAATACTTTAATAGGCATGTTGCTTCCGCAGGTGTTGCGCAATGACCTTCAATATTAACAACATACCACACCCAGTACACACACAGAGGCTGCCCAATATCTGAAACTTCCTACTTTTACCTCAGTTTTCCTGTTAGTCTCAATTTTGCTTTGTATGTAAAGATAACACACTGATTTAACATGTTCTACATGTTTAACTATATGCATAAGAACGTATGTCATTTCTATGGGTACTGCGCAGAGGTGAAATGTAAAGAATTACATTTACTCGTTAGTGTAATTGAGTAGGGTTTTTTGTGCACTAAATTTTTTTTTTAATGTTTTTACTTTTACTGAAGTAATTTTACTTTTACTTACGCATATTTTTTTTTGGAAGAACTGTTTTGAGTAGAATATGTCAGTACTCTTTCCACCTCTGGTATCCCGTTGGTACTATAGAAGCAAATTACACCACATGTAAGCAGCCTTTGATTTGCGTTTGTATCTTAAAAGTCATACACTATAGAGAAAATGTCTTGATGAAAAGTTTTTTCTTGTCATTTTAGCTGCACAGAGTGCTATCTTGCACAGAACCATCAGCAAAGTACTGAAAAAGGAGAAACCAGACACAAAGGTTGAGCAGCACACAATTCATTATTTTATAATGTCAAAGTATGCCTGGTTCAAAATGTGCAATTACATCATGACTAATCTTGTTTTCAGTATGATGGCTACACATCCTGTCCATTGGTTACAAGCTACAATACAGTAATCCTGGCAGAGTTTGATTATAATCAACAACCACTGGAAACATTCCCCATCAACCAAGCCAAAGAAAGAAGACTGATGTACTACATGAAAGCTGATGTGATGCCTCATCTCTATTGGCATGGACTTCTACGGTAGTTATTAGCACTTGTTTTTAATTTAAAGCATGTTAATAGTTTGTACTTACGAACCCTTCAACAACATTAACTACTGTTCTCTTTATTGTCTCTTGTGTAAGGGGCCTGTGGGGTGGACCAGGACCAGCCAGGAAACTCTTACATCTTGGGATGAAATGAAGCAATACTATCAGTTTGCATGTTAGGAGTTAATTTCCAAAATTTTATTATCATTTTAACATCAGTGCAAAATTCAATCATAAACATTCTGTTGGTCATACAGTGCTAACTTCATAATTGCATTAAAAAATAATTATATGTATGCACTAATCACTAAAAATGTCTGCACTTAAAAAGGCTCCCATAATAACTGCATAAGTGAACATCAAAATTAAAAGTTCAGTTGATATTGAAAATTAAAAACACAATATTGCATATTATGTGAGGCTTTGTTTTACTTTGACTAATTTATAGTGTTTTTATTCAGTGCCTGTTTTGAACAACTTTAATTGAAAAGATGCCTGCACACTAACTGACGTACCAAGTGACTTAGTCCTATTATACATCTAAATTCCTCAGCTAAACATGGTTCAAAATGAACTAATTTATGCATACAAACTGCTACATTTTGATGATCAACTGCATTTTTTATACTTGAGCAGACTACAGATCACCCTGCATGAGTACATTATTGTGTGTTCAAAAATCTAACTTGTGACTCTATTGAATAAGAGTTTCCAAAGGAATATCCTACACTGTGTGTGTCTTTTACCTGTTTTTATCATTGTACATATAAACATTTGTACATGGCGGCTGTGTTATTGATCATTAATAAGAGTGATGTGTCCAAATGTATTAATATTAGTGTTTGTGAAAATGTCTTTGTTCAAATGTCACACAAGAAAAAAAAATTACCTATACTTGTATACCAGTATAATTTAACTTAAAATCGATATTTGTTACGTTTATATTATAGTTTGAATATTTTAGTATAATTTCATGTATATGCTCAATTCCAAGTGCACCATTTTGTACAGAGGAGATGTCCTGTAGTCAAACTACAATACCAGCAGGGATAAAGAGTGGTAGTGAGTCTCACACCAAAGCTCAGACCCGCAGACCACTACACGACACGCCAACTCAACTCTGATTGAGTCACAGAAGAAACTGCGTCTGAAACGAGATGACGTTTACGTTGGCGAAGAAGAAGGATGAAGAGAGAGAATCCGAGTCTCAAAACAACATGAAACAACACAAAAAAAAACGTGTTACACTTACACAATGACGGAGGAAAAGGTAAGAATGGATAAAGAACACATTTTGATATTGAACACTATATGAATAGTTATTATTGATATACATTAAATCAATTAAGTTTAATGTCTGCATCCTGTAACGATAGCGATTGTAACAGTAAGCAAGACTCGGCGTCTTTTTTATTTGTTCTTTTTTATATATATACGCAGGTTATTACATTGAGACAGGGAGTGTCATTTTTTAACCAAGAAACGTATAAGATAAACTACATGCTGTTTATTTATTTATTTATTTATTTTATCTTTAAATGACTCCGAGAAGTTGTACACAGCTTATTTATTCTAATTTAAAAACATGTGACCTCAGTTCTACAATTGTCAAGATAAAATATTTGATGATGAATAATATGAATAAAGCAACACTACCTTTACTGATAGAGCAGGCACTCTATAGAGCATAGAGTACGGTGGTAAGTCCATCTATAGTATAATTTTTTTTTTTTCATTTCAATGCTGAAAGGCCTTCATATCCCCATGAGCCTTACATATTATGGAATATTATGTTTTTTCTGTTTGTCCTGACCATCGATAACTGTGACCATCAAACTATTCAACTCATCCATTTGAGTATTATGCACTCACAATAAGCAAACTAATGTTGGAGCCATTTCATCTATGTGTACTGTACTTCTTGTGTAAAGAATCTTTAGTCCATGTGTATTTTATTTTCACTCTTGTTGAGAATTTTGATTTTATTTTAGATTCCTGCATTGTTATAGATACCCCTGATAATAATGATTGTTCTTTGAACCTCTTCATTAAGAAGTAATGTAACAATTTGCCTCTCAGACAGGGTTTAAAAAATGTATTGTTTTGTTAATTTCTTGAAACTTCTGAATCACTTTTCCTATCTGTCTTTTAGGATACAGTGTCTACAAATGCCACACATGGTCACTGTCCAACACAATCTTAAATCTTAATCTTCATGACACAGAAATTGATTTATGCCCCTGCAGCTGTACTCTCCATCTCCCTGGACAAAGACAAAGACAAAGACATGTACACATGTGGAACTCTCGTCTACTTAACATCTGTCTACCACCACCTGGACCACACCAGTTCCTGCACAGAAATCCAGTTTGGTTGGAGAGCATCATCTCTGGCAGTGACAATAGACGTCTCTGGGGTTTCTTCATGTTGCTGAGTTGATTTATCAGATACTCCCACAAATAGATGCTATATTTTCTGCAGTTGAAAGTATTTTGCTGAGTGCTAAATAGTTCACAGCTGACAGCATTGTTATTTGTATCATGTTGACATAATGTCAATTCATATACTGTAACTGCTAGCAGTAAATCTCAGTCGTCCTTCATATTTCACAGAGCTTTGCCTCATTTCACCAACTTGTTGGAATAGTTTAGTTTATTGTTATTTTTCTAGAAACCTTTGTTCTGTGATTTAGCTCAGTAGTTGAACCTCATGGTGGTGTAAAACAGAACACATAGACTTTTATAGTTGTAATCATTGTTCTGTCCAGTTAAATAACATGTCAAACTAATAAGACATTCAAAAAATGTAGGCCTTTTTTAAACACAGCTTTTTGTAACTTACAGGTTGCCATGATGTTGGAAGTTTGCAAAAACAAATTAAATTACTCACAAAGGTTATAAACGTGATAATTATATAATGTGACACTATATTGTATAAACGTTATAATTATATCGTATGTGACACTATATATTATAAACGTGATAATTAGATCGTATAAACGTGACACTATATTGTATAAACGGGATATTTATATTGTATAGATGTGACACCATATTGTATAAAAGTGATCATTATATTGTATAAATGTGACACTATATTGTATAAATGTGATGATTGTATTGTATAAACGTGATGATTAAATGTTTAAAGAACTGCTTTCCAATCGGCATTTATATAGTTTAGTTAGGATATAATATTTATTAGTTTACAAAGTGACTTTAATTATTCACAAACTGCATACAAAGTACATTTCTGTATAAAATTCTTCTCTATTACTGTCGCACAACGGGGTAAAAGTCACTTGTCAATGTGTGTCCATGAGATACGCGTGTGTAAATAAAGTTTCAATAAAAGCATACGTCACCACGTTTCAGACGCAAACTCTTCTGCGACCCAATCAGTGTTGAGTAGGCGTTTCGTGTAGTGGGTGGGGGTGTGTCGTGTAGTGTGTCTGCAGTTAGACCTACTTGCCGCTGTCCGCCACGTTGGTTCCTTTACGTGAGTCTTGCGCAGCACCAACGTTATATTTGTGATGAGGCGGGAAATGGCGTCCACGGACAAGGTTTATCTGTAATTAGCCACTGAGCGTCAGGTACCGCTGACAGCGACAACCACGACCCGACCTCTATCGGTGGGTCGTCAGGGTCGCGGGCGTAAGCCGACAACGCTGCAGCAGGCTTTCAACGGCTTCCCGGATCTTAGGTTAGTAACAAATAATGTCAACAGTTAAACAAAAAAAAGAGGTTCGTCCCCGGCTGCTCGAAAGAGGCTAGCGCTAGCCTGCGAAGGGGGCGTAGTCTAATGGCTGAGGTAGTTATTGAAGCAAACAAAATAGCCACAGCGCAGCTAGCACTCATGTATATTTGTCTTACCGAGTGGTTAATTGCTTGTTTTGGGCGTGTAACGCTTGCGCGTAAACTATGACACGTGTGCGACATACTTAATCAACACAAACAGCCAATGTCACCGCTTTGCTTTAGCTGCAACTGGCGGTTAAATATGAACTGTAGCCACCAGTGCTAACGTTAGCCGCGCAGCCTGCTAACAGCTCCTGTGAAATGACACGACCAAGTCAAATTGACAGCCATCATTAGTATCGATTTTTGGAACACACACACTTGGGGCACTAGCGTCCATGCAGCGGATGTCGTCCTCTGAGATTTGTGATTCTTCAAATCAGCAGAAGGCTAATGCTAGCGCTAGGTGGTGTCGGTGTGTGTGTGTGTGTGTGTAGCCTGTGTGGCGTTACATAACGGCAGTGATCGGTGCTGAGGGGCTGTCACATATGACTCACTACGACGACTTAGTCCACAATTAACATTATTGACCAAACAACCAGGAAGTGTCTGAAGCGAGCACCAGCTCGGTGTGAACCATTCAAAGGCTGCACATGTTGTTTTAACATTATTATTTTCAACACGAACACAGCACACTCGACTGACTGCCATTCATTTAGCTCCAAACTTGTTTTAATCGTAAGCAATAACTGACGCCCAAAGGAGAAACACGATACATCACGATATCTGTCTAACTGAAGAAAACAAAATATCTGTGCAGGTTAAAAGTGCAGGATTTCTCTTTTTTATTCACGCAACATAGAGAACAAAGTGCATAAAGTCTATTTATTGAACGTGGGTGCCTGGGGAGTGAAACTGACGGGGACTGTTTACTTTATAGTTAATAAAATATGGATATTTGCCCTGGCGTATTGATTATCGTATTGCTCGAGGAAAGACAACGACATATATTTCCAAATTGATATTTTGACTCACCCCTCCTCGGCAGCGCTCTCTGCAGCTCATTTAGCAGAGTTCTGTCACAGCTAAATAGATGGTGGCAGTCAGTAATAGCAGCTTTGTGATAATTTTCCTGTTTTAAAACCATTTTATGATATAAATTCACGTTTAAATGTATGCAATATATTGACCACTATGTTTATCAGACTTTTATACTCCTTAAAATCTGCCTCACTCATAATTATGTCATTTAGCAAACGCTTTTATCCAAAGCAACTTACACTTAATTCATCTGTTTCAGGTACAGGTGTGCAACCTGCAGTTCGGTGCCAAAACTCTGCATTTATTTCTACCATACAATAATTTAGTTCATAATGTAAATATATTAACATTGATGTGAATCTATACATTCAGTTAAATATTTGTCAATAAGCTATAGTTAAAGGGTGTGTTTTCTTGCACGATTTGTTTTTGTCATTACATACATGCAGGATTGGGAAGAATATTGGAAACACCTCTAAATGCAATGACGACCTGTGCACATTTAACCATACAAAACAGCTTTCAACTGTGAACCTAATATGATTACTTTCTCCCCCTTGTTAGACTTTTCTATGTG
Organism: Solea solea; assembly: GCF_958295425.1. NCBI lineage: Eukaryota > Metazoa > Chordata > Actinopteri > Pleuronectiformes > Soleidae > Solea > Solea solea. The sequence continues at coordinate 12,536,425 of NC_081145.1, read as the reverse complement.
ACAGTGGAGCATGATGAGGCTGAGAGTGCGTAAAGCTCCTCAGCAGCCAAACATTGGGCGCCAGACCCCCTCATCCCAGGCCAAAAGGAAACACTGTAAAGTGGAGCCATCCCCAGTGAGAGGTCGAGGAAAAATGCAGAAGAACGAAACAGGCCTGCTCTCCACGATAAAGAAATTCATACGTGGAAATGCTGTCAAGGTGGGCATAGATCAGTATTCACAGCTGTTTTTATTTTCTGTTTTATTTAATGTTTAATGTTCAATGAATTAAGTTGTGTAAAAATGCAGTTTGTTTAGACACCTGCTTTTCTTCCAGACTTTATTTAATGATGGATAATGCCTTTAAGGCTTTAATGTAGATCATGCATTAAATCAGACCAAACATAGTGGACATTTTTATAATATGCAAATCCAACGATCACTTAACTATGCTATAGTAACCAATTGAATAATAAAAATAAAGGACTTCTTTATCAGTACAGCCAGTATTTCAATTTAACATGTTTCTGTAAACATAATGTTGTCTATTTCAAAGATTTTCATATTGAAAAAGTATAGATAATTTGAAATTGTGTGAAAAAGTTGAGTTGAACTTAACTTATCCCTTTTCCTACCAAAAGGTGGAGCAGGAGATTCCTGCCAAGAGGAGTCGTATTGAATGCAATTCTGACAGCAACTTAATTACTTCAACACCACAGACTAGAGGCCTTTCCAACAAATCAGTCTCCAGGGTTTGCCAAAAAAGTCCAAATAAAGGTAGGTCTGTGTCAGTAGGAAAAAGGAAAGGATTCATCTTGTCGGCAGCATAACAAGGTTGTAAGTTTTGTTTTTAAATAATTTTCTTTCCCCTTTTCCCCCAGACATTATGACCTGCAACAGTAAACCAATTAAATCAAACAGTATGCTCGACACTCCTGGTGAGGCAGCAAGCAGCCCACCACGCACCACTCTACTTGGAACCATCTTCTCTCCAGTCTTTAACTTCTTTTCACCAGCGACTAAAACTGGTAAATCAAATAAATAAATATATATAATGTAATAAGAATAGATTTTGTGTAAAAGTGACTGAAGGACCTCCTGATATGAAACTGTTCTGTTCGATTTCCCCTCTTTGAAGCCACTCCTGGCTCAGACTCTCCTGGCCAGGCGATGGAGGCAGAGGAAATCATGAAGCAGCTGGACATCGAGCAGGCAGAAGAAATGCCAAGCAGCACTCTCACATCCACAGAGGACATCACTCCATGTCACGTTGACCTGATGTTGCCACCGAGGCTTCAGATCACATCCGATACATCCGTAGAAGAAGGAGAGATTGTCACTGAAACTGACATGCCCCCATTAACAGGTACAACTGCTCTCTACCTTTTACTTTCAGAAACCATCTTGACATGAACAACAATGAACAATAGCAAGGGCTGAAGACACTGATAGAAATGTCAACAGCACCAAACTGTTTGTTTGTCAGTAGTTCATTCCAGTGTCAATCAATAGTTTGCAGATAGTTGTCATTATGTGGAACATTTTGGTTAAATGAATGCAGTCTAATTCCTCAGTCAAAGACTGGCTACATCACTGTAGAAGAGTCTGTTTTTGTGTTTCGAGATTGAGTTTTGAAGTTATGAGAATGAAGATGTCCACATTGGTAGATGAAGGTGAAAAGGAAGATTCCAACCATCCTTTGCAACTGCTGTAGTAGATGTCAGTATGTCTTTGGATATACATTTTTATACATTTTTTATTTTTTTATTTTTATTAAGCGGTATAGGCTTCGTGTTTTCAGGGGAAATTAAATGAAGAGTGAGACCTGTGAGACCTCAAGAGCATAACATTTCAACAATTTTCCCATCTTTCTGTCTTCATCAGCTCCTGGTTGTATTCCAGAAGGAAATTACCCACACACGTTACCCTCAGTTCCTGCAGAAACCTCATATGATGAGGACTGGGAAGTTTTTGATCCGTAAGTAGAGCAATTATTTTTAAGAAGCTCATGACACTTAGCATAGCTGGGATTGACTGTGGCTCCTCCTGTGACCCTTATTGTTATTTCACATCCATCCACCCTTGAGCTTCTGAACGCACTGGTTCTAATGTTGTGTTAAAATTTTAACCACTAGATGGCAGCAAAAACAGTTTAGTTTTTGGTTAAATGAGGGGTCTTTTTAAATTTTTCCTCTCCCTTCAGGTATTTCTTCATTAAGCATGTGCCTCCGCTGACAGAAGAGCAGTTAACGCGAAAACCAGCGCTACCTTTAAAGACTCGCAGCACGCCAGAGTTTTCTCTCGTCTTAGATCTGGTAAGCAGTGAGCAGAGTTCCATGTGTGGTTGAGTTTAAATATATTGACGTCAGTCTGTCTTTCATGTAATTTCTCCTCTTTGTCTGCTGTTAGGATGAAACGCTGGTTCACTGCAGCTTGAACGAGTTAGAAGACGCAGCACTGACATTTCCTGTGCTTTTTCAGGATGTAATATACCAGGTGGGAACTGTTAAAACCAATTTTTTTCTAATCATAGAGCATTACTGCATTCTTTAAATATCCTTTGTTTGTTGTTTTTAATCTGAAGGTGTATGTTCGGTTGAGACCCTTTTTCCGGGAATTTCTTGAGCGCATGTCTCAAAAATACGAGGTGAGACAGGGTGTTTTCTTTTTGTTCTTGTTGTCAGACCTGCTCTGTGTTTATATATATATATCACTCATTCATTCATATGTCCATTAATATTTCAGATTATTCTCTTCACGGCTTCAAAGAAAGTCTACGCCGACAAGTTGCTCAACATCCTGGACCCAAGAAAACAGCTGGTCAGGTTAGTGAAAAACAAAAGTATCTTATAGTAGCTTATTTTGTTGTTGTATACTATTGGAATTTATTCCCTTGATGCTTATTCAGGCGTGTTTATTGAAGATAAGCTAAGAAAGCAGGATTTAATCAATGATGATACTGATTATCAAAATCAGAAATACTTAATTAATCCCTGGGGATAAGTCAACTCTCGCCACTGTAGCCATTATGTCTCACTGAAGGCAAAACATATATATTATAGTTTTAGTAAATCCTTCTATCTTTAAGGCTTTTTATGAAGAGTTTCTATTTGTTATCTTTTGTTTTTGATTGTAACAAAAGAAATGATGTATTACTGAATGCTTTGACTCAGAAATATTCTATTCTCATCCTTTTCAGACACAGGCTATTTCGTGAGCACTGTGTGTGTGTCCAAGGCAACTATATTAAAGACCTTAACATCCTTGGACGTGACCTTTCCAAGACGATAATAATCGACAACTCACCCCAAGCCTTTGCTTATCAGGTAATAAACCCCAACAAATACAAGACATTTTCCTCCGAGATGCCGGTGTTTGTGTGTCACACTCGTACTCGTCTTTTACAGCTTTCCAACGGAATTCCTATAGAGAGCTGGTTTGTGGATAGAAATGACAATGAACTTCTAAAGCTTGTTCCTTTCCTCGAGAAGCTTGTGGAGCTGGTATGTAGTTCTCATTTTGTGTGGTTGGATTAGTAGCTCAGTTTAAATACAATGTGTAACAGCAAAACCACAAATTATGATGTTCACAGATTGCAGGTGGGGAAATAAACCAATTAAGTTATCAAGTCAGTATATTAGCCACTTTCATTCTGTGATGATATTAGTATTGGTTTTGCAGTTTGTCAAATTCAAGGCTTTATGGTTGTTCCCTTGTGTGGAAAGACAATCATGTAAATTCTGATTTGTACCTAAAGATTTCTGACTACGACACTCCAGAACTTTGGAACAAATCCTTGTGTGTTTAATTCAGGTCATGTTCTGACAAAATCAGTTAGATCCAACAATAAAATTGTTATATCTGGTCTCATAATAATAACAGGGACCTTGTTTTTACTTGGTAACAACAGCTTATTTGAGAAAATGAACAAAAACAGAGTATTATTATATTTATAGAGGCAGTGCTCGTAATATTAGAAATGTTAGAAAGTATAATTCTGTGAGGCCATGGTCGTTGACACTGGATGAATATGTCTGCTTTGTTGTGGGTTCAGTCGTTTTAACTTTAACTCTTCTCTCTGTCGCAGAATGAAGATGTTAGACCACACATCCGAGAAAGGTATCGTTTGCACGACCTTCTTCCTCCAGACTGAGGACTACGTGTTCGTCTGTCACTTCAAATGGTCTCAAAAATGGGGGGGGGTTACCCTGAGAAGGCTATAATTTAAATGGGATTTGTTTGCATAAAAAAAAACCATTGTTGTCACAATAATTTTTATTTCATGAAAAAAAAGAAAGAAATTCATGTTTGAATCAAAAGAGAAAAGTCCTGGATGTTTTTAAACTATTGCACTCGAACCCGCCTCAGAACAAACTGACCTGCTCGCCGCAGCAGGGTTTTTTGCGCTCGCTTCTCTTTAGTGTGACCTTGAAGTCGTTGTCCTGGATGGTTTGGAACCATTTTGGATTGACATAACTGAATGTCATGCAGTGTTTTATGGACCTTGTTGGCTTCAGCCTGACCTTGAGCAGCCTATCAAACCTGTATAATATTCACTCTATTTACCTGTAAATAATATGTATATATATTTTTTTTCCTTCAAGGTTTTTAAGTCGTTTTATTTTCACTTCAGATTTAGTATGTATTCTTTAATTTTTTTTTTGGTTTCTTTTATATATTATAAAAAAAACAAGTTATTGTGTTTTGTTTGAAGTTGTTGATAAACTGCTGCTTTTATGTTGTATGCCTGCATTTTTCCTGTGATGCTTTTATTCCATTACATGCAGTCGTCTGTAATAAGGTGCAGTTTAAAAAAAAAAAAATGTATCTTTGGGAGGAAAATGTTTCTGAAATAATATTTTAAAACTATGTATTGTAAACTAGATTAGGGTCTCATCTGAATACAAGCCATACTGGCAAACAATAATTTTGGAAATTTGTATTTAAGAGTCCATTTCTGATTTCAATATCTTGGTCCCCTTTGATGATGATGACGGGTGGTGGTGGTGGTGGTGGGAGGGGTTCAGGCATCTTGCACTTTGACATCCAGCTCTTTGTAAGTTCATGTAAAACCTTGTCACTTTTCTACACTGGTGTGTATCACCTCAATTTGGTATGTGGTTAGGGAAAGAAAAAACAATGGAATTGTAGCACCAGCAAATTGCCAACATGTTTGCTTTCAAATCTTGTTTTCCAAGATGTCCTGTATGTTGGATCTTAATGACGTAGGAGTCGCAAGTTTTATTGACAATTGAATGAATCACTCCTGTTGTACTCAGTGTTACTCAATGGTTTCCTTGAAAATAAATACGTTTTTATACGACTCCGGAGCTTCTTTCTAATAACGGCGGGAATAAAAGAATTGTCGTGTAACAAAGCAATATACACATAAAATATGATTTCATTTGGTATCACAGTGTCACTTTAGTGTCCAACATTTGTTGATTTCTGAGCTTCCTCCACAGGTTTAATAAGCTGCCATAGTTAAACTTTGCATGAGCAGAAATTACAACATCCAAAAACAAATGTCTCAGATACCCAACTACAAATGAACGGAACAACGAGAATTTCATCAAGTAATATATTTTTTAATTGCAGGATTCTGTGCTTCATAGGAGCTTAATGTGCAAACACTGTCAGCATCCCACAGTAGCTAAATAGTGTGTATTTAAACTTGTTATTTATTGTTTAATCCATTGGCCACATTTGTTAAATAATTTTTAATATCAGCAGGTTTTGTTATATGGGTGAAATGTATTTATGATGCTGTGCAGTGAAATGATAAGAATATGTGATAGAACATGCAGAATGTATAATATGGATGTTTCATTTACACTTCCATGTTGTGATATGTATATAAATCATCAAACTTAATCAGTGTCTGCTGCTGATTAAAAAATATTTTTTTATCAACTAACTCTCTGTGTTGATGACAGTAGAGTCATTTTAATAGGGTTCACAGAACAGCTTTTAAAAAATCATACCAAATCAAACCAATTTAACACATAATGTTATGACTGTTTTTCAAAGTTATTTAACTTGTTTCTCTTCAAGACAAAATAAGTTCTGTTAACTCTGTGATTGCGGGTTTACATTCATTATACAACTGAAATGTCTTATATGTCGATTGACAGGAAGCCAAAGAAAACTTGATTACCATGGAGCTCCATTAATAGTGAGGTCATTTTTTTTTATTGTACACAAGTTTATGTACAACCTGTCTGTTTTTATCCAGATAACCTGCTGATGATCCCTTTGTTCTTTCAAGAAATAGGTCATTACCCAGCTGTACTTGTGTGTACTGAATTGCCCCTTCCAGAGGTCATGTGACTCCACAAACACAAAGTAGACCAGTCTTCATCATACTTATCTCATGTTCAGAAGGAGGAATTATTTCTAAAGAAAACCACAGTGTTGATAAGACGTGGGGGATAATGAACCGCCCTCATCTATTGGCTGCTGGTGGAGGGTGGAGGATGAATGAGGCTCATAAACTATGAAGCTGAAGCAGGTGCCGACGAATATAAAAGGTGCTGGCGTGTGCGCTCTCACCTCAGGATTATATCTGTGAAGGATGTGGATGCTCTTCTTGGTGAGTGCCTTGCTGGGGGTGTCGGGGTCAGAGGTCACTCCCTCTGCAGCGGCTCAGCAGCTGCAGGCCCTTCACTGTCCACCCTGCGAGAGGATACACTGCTCCACCCGGCGGGCGCTGAAGCTGCAGTGCAGAGGCGGCGTCACCACAGGCGTGTGCGGCTGCTGCCCTGTTTGTGCCAGGACAGAGGGGGAGACCTGTGGAGGGACGTGGGACTATCTGGGCAAGTGTGACGAGGGACTGCTGTGTGTTTACCAGGACGCAGCAGAGGACAATCAGGAGCGAGAACGCAAAGGCACCTGTAAAGCAGGTGAGATTTTACTGTGCAATATTATTGTAATAATATTATGGAGTGTGTGCAGCAAAACTGAATGTGTCACGTACAATATGATTTGACACAGCTTGTATCGTTTTTATGGCGATATCCAAGACGAAATATCCTCTGGAGACAATAAATCCTATTGTATCGTATAATAGCATATGATTACATGCTTTGGCGGAATTAATATCACTCATATCATTTGCCATAGTGAAGGAATTTTGATTATATTTTAACATTTTTTAACCTCAATGTCTGAATTTTACATCACAAAACATCAGAACTAAAACACTGGTTTGCGAGTCCTCAGAACCTTTTCAGAAATAAACATATGGGATTACAGGTTAGATGTTGTGAAGTTCAAATGTGATTGCCATATCAGTTATGCAAAACAATTTCTTGTCAGTGATGTATTTATATTTATAACATGATCCATTTTTCTGTTGTAGTTCAGTGAATGTTCATCAAAAATTAATCAAATCAAAAGGAAATTGATCATATTTGTTTGAATTCTAGGATTTGAGCAACAATGTGACGATAACCAACTGTAAAACAAACGCTGTGAAGCATAAAATATACATGTGAGGGAGTTTATGGAAAATAATATTCAAAGTTATCTTAAGTGGAGTACTTGAGTAAACGTAAAAGTGTTGAGCTCTATCTCACCAGTGAAGTGTGCGTGATGGTGGGGAATGGTAGTAAACGTGGTTTATGAGCTGTGTGGACTGACAGTATGGTCAAGGCTTCCCTTAAGTCAAAGGCGTCTGCTCCACACTTAAGCCATAATTATTCCCCTTATCTTTCCGGGGAGAAAGGAGTTGTCGCTCGCACTGATACCATATCAAATGCAGTGTGAGATTTCACACTTTGTAGTTGCTCAGAATATTAAATATGCAAATGCAACATTCCCACTGACTGCAAAACCTTGGTTTTCAGTGATGGTACCACAGGCTCCGGAGACGTGTCGCCCAGAGTGCACCAGGAAATACTGTCAGGAAAACCCGTCTGAAATCTGCTCTGCCAGGTGACTGAATGAAGCTTTAAAGGTCCAGTGTGCAAGAATTAGTGACATTAGTGACAATGATGCAACAAACAGAGGACTCTTCCACTCCCTTCTCCCTTTCCCAAGGGAGTCAGGGAATGACTGTGGCCTTTCTATACCAGAAAGGATGTTATACACAGTATATATATATATATATATAGCATTTTCACATTTCTGGTTTGTGCATGTAGTCTGCTGCAGCAGGATGGTAGTACACAGAAAAGATTTATTCTAAGTCCATGAAAACCAAACACTTGATATGTTGAAGCAATTATACACACATACAAACATATTTATTGGTATTGTAGTCAATTTTTGCCAATAAACCCTCCTACATGCTTCACACTGGACCGTTAACTCCACACACCCTTTTTTTTTTGTTAAATTAAAGATTTCTATGTCGGATTTTAACATACATGTCATGACCCTGCTGTGTAGATCTGTGTCCCTGGATAAAAAGTCATGCCAGGACTCTTGCCAACACACCTCCTGTTCAAGCTGTCTGCTGTTAAAACCCCCATCGTGTCCTCAGACCTGCGCCTCCTCTGACTCCTCCTGTCTACATCGATTTGGCAAGTGTGTGCACCATCACCTGACTGCTCCCCACAGTCCTGTATGCCACAACAACCTGCAGGTAGGCGGAAGAAGAAACACACTAAAGATTCTGTATGTCTTCATTACATGTCCGTCATTGATCCAACTGTGTGTGTGTTGTTGTTTTTTCCTCTACAGAATTATCCTGAGGGGCATTTTGTGTGTTTCGTCCCAGCCTGTCAAAACACACCAAAGCAAATCGATGTGTAGCATGTGTAACATGTCGCAAAAATGAAAACGAGGCAGCTATCTGTAAACTTTGTCTGTCACATTTTATATCTCATGTAAACCTGTAATGTAATCGTGCCAAATGATGTGTACTTCAAATCCTGACAAATTAAATTCCATGTCGATCTGTGCCTGCTTTTGTTTATTTGTTGGGGACAATGGAAAATATTGTTGGCTGTGCCGGACGTGGATGGATGGATGGATGTTTTGTTTTGTTACCTTTAGTTTTTACACATTTTTATTACTGTTCGTCCACATGTTCATTCATGTGTGGCTGCAAGACTAACTTCTCCTCTGGAACTGTTTTGTGCAAGTTCACTGGGATTCATGCGATCAATACGTTACCAATGAGCATATTTTACTGCATGTTTCCACCGAGCGCATCTCCACTGCAGACCCTCCATTTTCTTCTGTGGTCAAGGTGTTTTTGAGAGGGGTATCAGGGCTTTTTAGGTCTGGTCAGTCAGTCAGTATTTCCAATGCAGGTGCTCTCTGCTCACTCTGCTTCCCGTGTGTTAAAGCACTACGGGCTGTGTTATTGGGCGGGTGGGTGGTGGGTGGTGCACAGACCAAAACATGAACAGAGTTCAACTTTTATTGTAAATATTCTGGCTGCACCAGTGTTATTAGTGAAACCAGTGTTTCATTTTAACATGTTTCCTCATTATCACAATAATCTTTAATAGGTAAGATAGGTAAGTAGCAACTGATGGTAAATAGTGAAGCATTAGTGTGATGTGGATAGTGCAACAACAACAGTACAGTGACGGAGAGTGTGAAATCAGTCTGCTGCTGTGGCTCATTCCAGATCTTCAGAGGTTTTCTGGTTCACATGCGTCCCCTCTGCCATCGCTGCCCCCCTGACAGATGATGGTTATTGAATAACAGACAGTTTATGAGGCAGCAATAATGATGTGTGTACAGAAAGGGAATAAAGTGTGGACCAACAATGGGCAATTTGTTCGGTGTCCTTCAAAAGTGAGACATTTCTGGGGAGGAGAAGCTTTTTATCTGAGAGGTTTCGCAAGACGGAATTGGTTTTAATACAAAACAATAGGCCTGCGTTTTCTTTCATCTTTACTCAGGTGAGTCAGGTGCATCAGTAAAAAAAAAATATAGTATTTCATTAATAAACTGCAAAAAAGGACGGCGCAGCTCCAAGTTTGACCTGTTTATAATGGAAACAGGTGAACATGCAAGAGCACGGAATCTTAGTTATATAGTTGTTTTCAAAATGAGGTTGTAAGTACCAAGAAAGTTCTGTTAAATGAACAACAGACAAACAGATTTTCTTGTTTGTTGAAATTCCTAATTCAGGGGAAATAATAAAATATCGTTTTAAAATGCTGCTACAAATGAATAACAAAAAAAGCTTTCAATTATCTTCTTAATAAGTAGAAGTAGAAGTGCGTTCTTACACTTGTGTGTATACACACACCAACATATCAGGTATTGACTATAGCGACAGGATCTGTCACCAAAGCAGGCCGCCTCTGTTATCAATCCCCATATATCCGTCTCACTTGTTTTTACTGATAAAAACCAAAGGATAACAAAAGGACTGTCTGAGTGCCAGCAGTAATAAATGTGCCTCTGTCGCAGGCAGCCAGCCCAATGTTAAAGTCTGAACGCAACACAAACCCCAGTTAACAATAGAAAAGTGTGACAGATAAGTATGAAAGAGCGGCCTTCACGTGGACAGCAGCTGCAAAGATTTCTACACAATTCTTCTCAGTCATTTTGAATAAATAGTGTGTAATATTAAAGATCTTAATGATTTTATAATATTTAAAATCTATTTAATTTCACTGTACAACACCGTTAATTAGTCAAAAACCTGTTGCTTACAAAATAATTCAGTCAATAGTTAAATTCTGTGTAGGCTGACATACAGTTCTTGGACAATAAAGCTGATTCTGACAATATACATGAGTTCATGGTGTTTAAAAAAATAGTACAGATTCAGTTTATTAAACTAAAAACACACGGTAGCCGAGTTTATCTATAAAACTGAGTCTTTACTTAATAAAACAATTTACAGATTGAACATTGCATAACATTCTTAAAATGCAGAATGGTCTTATTGTTATTATTATTATTTTTATTACCCATTTCAACAGAATTTGAACTCCAGCAGCTCTGAAGGTAAACTGCTATGTGATCAGATATGATGTCTTGCAACAGCAAAATGAACAACTTATTAAAAGAGCATTCTAAAGGGAAAACAGTATAAAGGTGCATCTTTGCTCAGGCCTGCCGTCCGTCTGTGTAATGGAAGGCACAGTGGATAACGCACATCCAGGCCATGAGTACTGTTGTCTCATCACCTGAAGAGTTTGTTCCAGAAGGATAAGAAGGTGGTGGAGTTGAAGGCACCGAGGACGACGAGCAGCAGAAGGTAGAGACTCATCATCACGGCAAAATGGTGACGCATGAACCAGGAGGACCTGTGGGAATGTCTGAAGAAAAACACAAGTACAGGCCGGTTTTTAAACCGTAGAACATGAAATGATGACCACACCAAATACACTCAGTTATGTATCAAACTGTAACACAAAGAAAATAACAGTCATATACTATATATCATGAAAAGAGCAGACAGGAAAATATACAGTACTGAGCAAAAATCTTTATGCATATATGTGGAAAATGCTGTAAAATAAGAACGCATTGAAAATAATTTATATTTGTGAAAAAAGTATATTTTTTACATTTGTCACAATAATATAGTGAAACACAAATATTTTGGTCAGGATAATCCTGACAGGAAATGTTCATAGTGTCCCATCCCTAATAACTCATACAGTACAATCCTCTATTTCATGGATCTTACCTGGACAGGTGCCTTTTCTGAGAGTAAACAAGCAGGTACTTGACTCTCAGAAGCTGATTGTTGGTGACTACAAAGTATTTCTGTGGTACGTCCCCCCCTTCACTGTTCCTCGCCCTGGAGCGCTGACGGTCAACGATTTCAGAATCTGAATGTGAGAAATGAGTTGTTTTAATAAGCAGCAGCAATTATTATGCTCACAGGCACCAAATGCTTTATATCCTACATCCTCACATGGGGCACACACCTTTTTTCTTCACCTGGCACTTGACATCCGGGTGATCGATGACTTCACACAAGGCAACACAGCTCAGCAGTGGACCCAGGAGACTTTCTGACCAGCCACTGCTGTGGGGGCTGTAGAGCACAGCCATGCTGAGGTCACTGGTGAGGTAGGTCCCCTCTCCAAACACTGAGTTCTACACATACAATAAAGAAAATGCACCGAAGAGATGGAAGTTTACACTTTAGTCAGAAACAACCAGACTTGTCCAAAATCCACCTGCAGCTGACCTTGTTGAGGTGACAGTGCAGCCCATTGTAAATGATTGAGTGAAAGTTCTCCAGGCGACTCCCGTGGAACGCATAGAAGACATCGCGTCCAGCCCTCGTCCTCTCAAACCTGGCATTCAGCAGATCACAGTACTCCAACTCAAAGAGGAAGTCTGGAGCAGGTGCAGAAATCCCTTCATTTTCTGTCAGGTTGCAAAGTCTGGCAAACTGGTGGAGAATCAAAAGAAACATACTGTCAGACTGTCTGTGTAGATGCATTAATGGCAGTTATTTAAGGGCCGACCGTAATGCATTGTTATTGCATATTAATTGTGTGTCAGTGCTGGGGGTGAGAAATAATACTGCTACTGTACCTCTTCTTTCTGTAGTGTCTTCACAGCAAAACTGTTTGAGGAGAGAATCCAGTGGGTGAGAGCCAGATGATGATCGCCCTCTCCAGGTCTCAGTCTCACCAACTCTCTTACACCAGGCAATGACTTCACATCTGCCAACTATAGAGCAACATCACCTTTGTTATGCTACAAACCTCTCTGAAGTACGTCCTTATTATCAGTGTGTCTGAAACTGAGTCATCATCTCTGCATTAATGTCAACATCACATATTCGTGTATTATTCAGATAATAGATATTATTATTCCGACTGTGTTCAGTGAAGAAGCATGTGTCCACTTTATGAGGAAACACCTATATCATTGCCTTAACATCCCTTTCAATGTTCATATCTTTGAATTTTATGACATTGTCGTAAATATGTCAAATAAAGTGTAACTGAGGTGTTGGTCTTCTTCATCTTCTTCTAACTACTTGACTTATCTACCTCTTAAATCATTCAAAGAGACAGTTTCATATTTTCACTTTAATAGACTTTCTTCACGTTCACACTGCCACCTTTAACAGCACAGTACTGCCACCAAGTGAATGTGCTTCATGTCACCACAATCTCACTGTGTGCTTGTGCAGCCTCAGTAAAACGCTATTGAATAATATTATATTTAAAATCAAAAGTTGTTATAAATGTTGATTAAAACGCCATTATCTCTTGAAATCTCCTACCAGCTCCTCAAAGTCCTTATTGCCACCACTTATATATCTTGGGGGGAAGGGTCTGAGCAAAGAGTCTCTCTTGTAGTTCTGTGCAGCAGCGACAAACAGGCTGCAGCGAAGGTCTGCTGCCACCGGGTCTCTGTGCAGACAGGAGCACACCAGCTCTCTGACGGCTTCAGGTGGGAGCGGAGGCTGCATTCCCAGCACTGCAAACAGAGGCGATAAGATATGACATCAGAACAGCTACACATTAAGTATGATGTTAAGAGCACAATGAACACCTCAGGACAACATATTATATATATATATAATGCAATTAACACCACAAATTATCTAGGTCCATTGGTCCATGGCGAGTCCATTTGCATAGCGCTGAACAATATATTGAAAATGTACCGTCATTGCATTATCAATGTACGCAATATTCTTAATAAGATACATACTGCACATATGACACAGAGATTGAAATTGAAATGTAGAATGTCCTTTGTGCTAGTTTTGTGCCTACTTAACATAAAGGTAGACAACTGCTTTTGTTTATATTATTCCACCATTTTCTCTCAATACATTACAGCAGCCGAGCACACTCTACTGAAATAATTTCAAAATAAAAGTGTTTATTTTGAAATGGAACAATTTGTAGTTCACAATAAACAACAATATCCATGATGCAAAATTAATCTGTAAATAAAAGACATAGGAAAATAATTATAATTTGATATTGAGCAGCAGGCCGTATGAAATCACAAGTTTAAGACCTCTGATTTACAGTATATCCTGATTTCGGTTGTTTGTATGTACTTGTGCCATAGTCACTGGACAAAACAATTTCCCTACAGGGATAAATAAAGTACCTACCTACCTAATTATGTAAACAATGTTTGAAGGGGGCATTAAAATGCTCTAAGGTGGCCATGTTTGTCAATAATACCATACTGTTAGAATGGAGAGAATACTCTAAGCAGAAAAACGTTGACAATGTAAACCTACATTATTTATCGCAAATCATATCAGTATCTCATCATCCAACAACTTTACCACATAACACAAGTTTATAATCTCACATTTCCAGCCCTGACCAACTATTAACTGGAAAACAAAACATACTTTTAAAAAAGAGTGCAGCAAAGTGTCACAAGCATGATTCATGAATTCATGTTTTTGGATAAGATAATGAATGATGTTTCGATTTTACGTTGTAATCCGGATAATCACAAAAAATATGCTCCAGAACCACAGCTTTACACTAAATTTACAGTACAAAGTGCCATAAAAAGCCGCAGTAAAAGTCCGTGAAGCAGAATTTCGTCAAATATAACTTCGAGTGCAATGATTGTGATGAGTGAGGGCTGTGTGTGACACGTTTAACGTTAGCAAACATCAGTGATGTGGCTGTCCACTGGTGAACACTATGAGGGTTGATGTTATGCTAACATTAGCTACAACAAGTGCACAGCTGGCCTATCCTTCGCTGAGTAACGTCAACGAAAACAAATACACACTCTGTTGCAAAACCGTAGGATCGTGGAAGTTTCACAAACACACCCGAGACACGTCTCGCCTGAAAGAAATGTAGTTTTATATGATCATTTGTCGTTACCTTCAGTTTAGCTCAACTCATAACACCACAGGAAGCGCTAAGGAGAGCTCAGCTGTAGCACTGATGTGTTCAGGTGCCGTAAAAAAATCGGAAATGTATTTTCGCGCAGGTGTGAACACGAACGGAGATAATTAAACTGTTGAATGGAAAAAGAAAGAGTCGCGTCAGTGTGTAAATACATGAGTTACTTTGACGTCAAAAACGTCAAAGTCTACGTTATCTCCACCCCGTTCTACGATTGCGAGCCATGGAGACGTTAACATTTTGAGAATAAATTAACGCAGCATTCACTCCATAGGACTCCACTCCACATCGTATTGTCCATATTTCATTATATTATGTTGATTTTATGCGCACAACGTATACATGCTTGTTGACACAGTTTGTAGTCTGGATTAAACGTCCTTCGTCGCTTGTTTTTTGTGTCTCTGCTGTGTGTTTAACAGTGGAACAAGAAACATGTCACATCTGCCTGTTACTTTCAGCACAGTGGACAGTATCACTGCGGGGGCGGAGCTTGGTGAACCACGTATTCTGATTCAAACCAGCAACAAATCCTATCTTTTTTTCCAGGGGCCCCGGTTCTACCCGGGCGGGTACGTCCAGCGTAAAGGCATGTACAGGGTTGCCAGGTCCGCGGTTTTCCGTAAAATTCGGATGCCTCTGAAATGTTGAGTTGAGCAGACTATGTTGTTCACACTAAATGCATATTTGACATAAACAATTAAAAAAAAAATGTGTATGTGTAAAAAAAACCGTTTATCTCTAAACAGCGACATTGCCTGAATTGATCAATAAACCCTCCTAAATGTAACACAGCTTTTTTGGGGGGGCTGGTTTTGATTTGATCAGTGGTCTGCGTTTGTCAAGCAGACCTGGCAACCCTGGCTATGTGCGTAAAGAAAAGAACTCACGTGACCTTCCCAATTCCATCATTTGAGGAATATACGACAGTTATTTGTCTCGCTAAACCTCGGCGTTGTTTACTTCCTGCAGCGCGCTTTAACGCAGATTATTAATCCGTATGATGGTCTGTAAACGAACAGAGGGATTCTAGCGACATTCACGGACCGATCAGGTGGGTAAGGCGTTTCAATCGCTGCATTTTCATTCATTACACCGCATCCAGGGCCGACGACTGAGGCGGGATATTATTATTATTATTTTTTTTTTTCCTGTGTAAAACTGTTTTATCTGGCTCCGATTTAAAAACGTGGTTGTGTGTCTTTGACTTGATCTATGTGTGGATGATGAAGGCGAGGCACATACAGACAGATGTGTCGTACCGCACAGGCTGAAGGACGCTTCTCCATCGTCTGTGTGTGTGATCACGATGCTCTATGTGTGTGTGTGTGTGTCCTGCTGCTGCAGCATCACTGACATCCGCACATTTAAAACACTCTGACGATCATAATACATGAAATCATCAGAGACCTGTGTGATTTAATTTCCATTCCCCGTGTATGGGTGTGTGTGTGTGTGTGTGTCGGTAGATTGCCCTGTATAAGGCGTAAAGATGTCCTTCACAGCTACAGGCTAAAATGCCCCACATTCACCATCATGGGCTTTGAAATGTGGTCAAATAATCTGGGGAAAATGTTTTCATAACCGTCGACAGCCAACCTTTATGGTGCAAAGACAAATAAAAGAGCTCTATGATAGCGCAGCCTTGTGGCTGGCCGTCAGCACACATATGCTACACTCATAGGTTATGCTTATTTTAGGCCACACTCCACTGAGCTCATAGTGAAAGGATGAGACGATATACGATAATCTCGCGTATCGTGACAACAAAGCACTGATAATAAAATGGGAATTTCAGGATAATTGTAGTTGGGGAAATTATTAATATGACTTGTAAATGCTGTGTAGCTGCTAAAACATAATGTCCTAGTGTTTTATTTTGAAGAACTAGGAACTATGAGCTTCTCGCCATACGATAATGCATAATGCCAGGGCAAACATCAATACTTTAATTAATAAATTAACGCGCTTTAATGTAAACGGTTAGACAGTTTCACTCGCCAGGCGTCGCTACTTCATGTCGCCTTGTGGTGGCGCTGCTCAAATGAATGAGGGAAACCTCGGCAAAAGTTACCTGACCGAGGAAGAGGGAGTTTACGGTGAGATCGTGACAGTTAAGAGATGCTCCATCCACGTTCAATACATAGACTTTATGCACTTTGTTCTTTATCTTGTGGATAAATAGAGAAATCCTGCACTTTTAACTTTTCACACACATTTTGTTTTTGTCAGATATTGTGATGTATCGCTATATTATTGTCTTGCAATATTTTGATTATTACAGAATTGTTGTATCATGATATTATTGGTATCATGGACCATGTATCACGTATCGTATCTTGAGGTACCGTGTGATTCCCACACCTTTTTTTTAATAACTATTTAAGATTCTTGTAATGATTTTTGATATCAATATTTATATATATATATACAGTATATATATATATATATATATATATATATATATATATATATATATATATATCATCTTCTAAAATATCTTGGATACAAACTAAATGATGAGTAGAGTTTCTTAGAAAATATATAATTGAAAGCTTTTGAATTGTCATTATGGATTCAGAATAATCATGATGTGAGATTTTCATATCAACCCATCCATGTGTAATTCATCATGTTGTTCATAAATAAATGATGCATTACTATGTGACAGCACCTTTAATCAGATCACATGTGGATTCAGTGTGTGCGTGCCAGGTTTATGAGTTTGCACCTATAAAAACCGCCCTGTTGTTTACAGGTTTGTTTTTAAGGAAAGCTGATATTGAAGTCTGTTTGGAAGTGAAGGAACACACTGAGCGGTCATTATGGCAGGTAAGTTTTCCACTCCTTTCAGCTGTGTTGCTTAAATCAACCGATTTATGCTTCTCAATCTTACAGCTGTCTTGTCTTGAACACTTTCTGAATTCCCTGTGAACAGCTGTGCTGAACTGCATCTTTGTATTCCAGAAAACAACTTTCCTCCTCTTCCTCGCTTCATTCCCCTCAAGCCATGTTTTTACCAAGATTTCAATGAGATCCCAGACCAGCGTCGCACCATGTGCAAAAGGCTCTATTACCTATGGATCTGTAAGTGTTCCTCCAGCTCAAAGTCTGTGTGTGTGTGTGTGAGCTGCCGACCTGCAGAACAGTACAATAACCAAACTACCTACTACATGTTGTGTTGCTCACATGATGGTTAACCTATGCACTCCTTCTGACTCTCACACTGTTTTGCCATAAATATTATGATTGTCCAGCGTCAGTCGCTCCAGTAAAGCTGTGAGACCAGACTGACTGGTCACACCGCTTCATGTCACAGAGCAATTTCCATCTGTTTTTAGCATTTATTCAAGTGTAAATTTACATAAAACTTGAAATATGAAACATAAAACTTCTAAATTCACATTATTTGCCACTGTTTTGGTCACTATTTCAACATAAATCGTGACAAAGGCAAATGTGTGCATACTATAAATGCTCTGACTATTTTACTGCCATTTCTGTATCGCCTAATGTTGTTTTGAAAACAGTGAACCAGACATTTCAAAGAAATGTTTGATAAATCCATCACAACTTCATTTTATGAAAAATAAATATCTTAAGTTACATTTATTTTGCAAGCCATTTGTGGGTCTTAATACATGTGTGCTGTTTTTGTCCTGGCGTAGAACAAATAACTAATCATAAACGAATACTAATGCAGAAGATCTTAATAGTAACAGTATTTGTAATGTGTCAATCTGGGATATAAATACATAAAACGGCATAGCATCTTTTTCTTTTTCCTTTTGAAACTAAGAATGTAAGTCTGATTTAAAAACTACATGTGCTAAATAAATCATAGTTCCTGTTTATGTTAAGATGTAGCTTGACTTAGACATGACCTGACTGTGATTAAATAAAACATGTTTGGGTCATTTCTCTTCTCGTCTGTGATGCTAACAGTGAATAGTGCCACACTAGCCTTTAATCTGATCGGCTGCCTGGCGTGGATGTGTGGAGGCGGTGGAGCGACCAACTTTGGTATGGCCATCCTGTGGCTCATCCTCTTCACCCCCTGCTCCTACGTCTGTTGGTTTAGGCCCATCTACAAGGCCTTCAAGTAAGAGGAGTCTCGCCTGATCCTTCACGGCAGCTGTTTCTCGCTGAATCACATCAAATATAATGTCGATTATCTCTCTCTCTCTGTGCAGGACTGACAGCTCTTTCAACTTCATGGCGTTCTTCTTCGTCTTCATGGCCCAGGTGGTGATCAGTATCATCCAGACTGTTGGCATTCCAGGTTGGGGGGTGTGGTAAGGACTATTTCACTCATTAAATAACATTGTCCATTTTTAAGTAGATAGTTTTCAGTTCCGTGTTACTTGTCGTTCCAAAGTTCTTCATAGGTGTTGAGATGGTCTTACATCTGGTGACCCTGAAGATTGTAGCATGTGGTTGATAATTTACTATTTATGTTTTTAATTCTCTTTTACCTCCTGTATTTTAGTATTAGCATTTCAGTCTCCAGTGTTTTCCCTTCACGGCTGCTTGTGTGTGTTCCATGTATATGTTTCCTCACTTCCTTTCATATCTTCTTTTCCTCACTTCTTACTTCTTCATTTCCTCACTTCTCCTTCCTTCACTTCTCCACTTCTTCTGTGCTGGCTGAAACTGTTGTTGGGTGGGCTGCTTTCTTTGTTTAGGTTTTTTAGGGTTCGAGCAACAAGGTTGCAAGAACCCTATTGAAATGCAAAAGATTATTATTAGGGTTCGAGCAACAAGGTTGCAAGAAACCTATTGAAACTGAAAGGATTATTATTAGGGTTCGAGCAACAAGGTTGCAAGAACCCTATTGAAACTGGAAGGATTATTAGGGTTCGAGCAACAAGGTTGCAAGAACCCTATTGAAATGCAAAAGATTATTATTATTATTATTATTATTATTATTCCTAAAAGTAAATCGCATTTTTGAGGCCTTTCCCATACCCCAAAACTCACAGATTTTTGTGACCGCATCAATCGTGGTGTAAATTTACGTCTGAAAGTCGTTCGGGGAAAATGCGTGGAAAATTGGAAGTGGGAGGGGCTAAAAAGTCACGCAAAAAACTTCTATTAGGTCAACTCATGTCGGGTTTAACGTAAGTGAACGAAACTTGGTACACACGTTCATTAGGTGGGGACGGTCAAAAAAGTCGATGACGACTTTCCCGTGAAACCTACAGGAAATCCGCCATCTTGGGTTGATTGGCGATTTTTTGGCGATTTTGGCGAATTCGCAGCAATGGTATTTGAACTAACTCCTCCTAGAGTTTTCGTGCGATCACCTTCAAACTTGGTGAGGTCCCTGTGGACCAGTTGAGGAGCTCACGGTATCAAAAGTTTTTTCAAATGTCGCATGGCGCACGAGATAGGGGGCGGCAAAGTTCGTGATGATTCTGATGTTTCGCATCAGAAAAAAAAAACTCTTATAACTTTGCGATGGAAGGTCCGATCCGAACCAAACTTGCTATGATTGATGATGGGCCATGGCTGAAGACGTCTATGAAAAAACGGTGAAGTTTGAAAACAGCGCCTCCTTGTGGTGAAAGAAAATACACAAAAAAAAAGTTTTTTTACGATTTCGGGAATAACTTTTACACAGATAATCGTACCGCACTCAAAATTGGTGACAACAGTCAAAACACATGGTAGATGATGCGTGATCAATATGACGACAAATCGTTTAACGGTGTTGCCATGGCAACGACGCAAAGTCGGATTTTTGGGACAAAAAATCAAACTGCTACAACTTCGTGAATCCTGGTCCGATCTGAACCAAACTTGCTAGGATTGATGATAGTCCGGCCCTAAAGACGTCTATATGAAAATATTAAATTTCGAAAACAGCGCCCCCTGGTGACAGTAGACAATATGACAGCTTGTATTTCAATTATCTCCTCCTAGAGCTTTTGTGTGATCACCTTCAAACTTGGTGAGATCAATGTGGACGAGTTGAGCATCAAAAGTTATCAAAAGCTTTTTAAAATATTGTATGGCGTACGAGATAGGGGGCGCCAAAATTGGAGATAATAATAATTTTTCACAACAGACAATGAAACTCTTATAACTTCGCGATGGAAGGTCTGATCCCAACCAAACTTGCTATAGTTGATGATGGTTAGTTGCTGAAGACGACTATGTTGCTGAAACGGTACATTTTGAAAACAGCACCTCCTGGTGGTGGTAGAAAATTCTAAAAAAACAAACTGTTACAACTTTGCCAATCCTGGTCCGATCTGAACCAAACTTGCAAGGATTGATGACAGTCCGGCCCTGAACACGTCTATATGAAAATATTCATTTTCAAATACAGCGCCCCCTGGTGACAGCAGACAGAATTACATTTATAGTTTTTGATGCTGCTCCAACAGGGATTGTTGTATCCACTTGAAACTTAGTATGTGGGACCCCAGACCCTTCCTCAAAATGTCCGTAAAAGGTCACCTCCCTACAGGAAGTGGAACGCCCGAAACAGGAAGTAAAGTCTTACATTGTCCGATTGACACGAAACTAGATATGTGAGTTACTGGACCTTCCCTGAACATGTTTACGGAGACGCCGTTGACCAAACAGGAAGTCGGCCATTTTAAACAGGAAGTGCCCTCTAACTTTGCCGTACGTTGTCCGATCTGCACAAAACCTTATATGTGACACCAGGGACCTGTCCTGAGCATGTCCGTAAAAGGTCACCTCCCTACAGGAAGTGGAACGCCCGAAACAGGAAGTAAAGTCTTACATTGTCCGATCTGAACAAAACTTGATATGTAAGACAAGGGAACTTCCCTGAACACGTTTCCGGAGACGAACAGGAAGTTGGCCATTTTAAACAGGAAGTGCCCTCTAACTTTGTCGTACGTTGTCCGATTTGCACGAAACCTTTCATGTGACACCAGGGACCTGTCCTGAGCATGTCTGCAAGAGATGACCTCCCAACAGGAAGTGGAATGCCCGAAACAGGAAGTCAACTCTAAGATTGTCCGATCTGCACAAAACTTGATATGTAAGACAAGGGAAGTTCCCTGAACACGTTTACGGACACGCACTTGACCGAACAGGAAGTCTGCCATTTTAAACAGGAAGTGCCCTATAACTTTGCCATACGTTGCCCGATCCCCCTCGAAATTTGGAACGACGTATGCGGGGACACCGCTGAAAATAACTAGTACTGAAAATAACTAGTACTGAAAATAACTAGTACCGCGCGCGGTGAATGAACGGGTGAGAGCGCGAGGCACGCGGGGAGCCGTGGCACACGGCGACCCGCGTGGGTCGGCTCGAACCCGTTCAGAACCGCGCGCGGTACTAGTTATTTTTATTATTATTATTATTATTATTCTTATTATTCCTTAAAGTAAATCGCCTTTTTGAGGCCTTTCCCATACCCCAAAACTCACAGATTTTTGTGACCGCATCAATCGTGGTGTAAATTTACGTCTGAAAAAGGTTCGGGGAATGTGCGTCAAAAATTGAATGTGGGAGGGGCCAATAAGTGCGGCGCCACCTGTCCAAATTCACCATGACCAACACAATTATCGCACATGCACGAAATTCGGTACACATGTGTAGTGGGTCAGGATGAAGAAAAAATTACATTATGACCATGATCCAAACCCAACAGGAAATCCGCCATCTTGGGTTGATTGGCGATTTTTTGGCGATTTTGGCGAATTCGCAGCAATGGTATTTGAACTAACTCCTCCTAAAGTTTTCGTGCGATCGCCTTCAAACTTGGTGAGGTCCCTGTGGACCAGTTGAGGAGCTCACGGTATCAAAAGTTTTTTCAAATGTCGCATGGCGCACGAGATAGGGGGCGGCAAAGTTCGTGATGATTCTGATGTTTCGCATCAGGAAAACAAAACTCTTATAACTTTGCGATGGAAGGTCCGATCCGAACCAAACTTGCTATGATTGATGATGGGCCATGGCTGAAGACGTCTATGAAAAAACGGTGAAGTTTGAAAACAGCGCCTCCTTGTGGTGAAAGAAAATACACAAAAAAAAAGTTTTTTTACGATTTCGGGAATAACTTTTACACAGATAATCGTACCGCACTCAAAATTGGTGACAACAGTCAAAACACATGGTAGATGATGCGTGATCAATATGACGACAAATCGTTTAACGGTGTTGCCATGGCAACGACGCAAAGTCGGATTTTTGGGACAAAAAATCAAACTGCTACAACTTCGTGAATCCTGGTCCGATCTGAACCAAACTTGCTAGGATTGATGACAGTCCGGCCCTAAAGACGTCTATATGAAAATATTCAATTTCGAAAACAGCGCCCCCTGGTGACAGCAGACAATATGACAGCTTGTATTTCAATTATCTCCTCCTAGAGCTTTTGTGCGATCACCTTCAAACTTGGTGAGATCAATGTGGACGAGTTGAGCATCAAAAGTTATCAAAAGCTTTTTAAAATATTGTATGGCGTACGAGATAGGGGGCGCCAAAATTGGAGATAATAATAATTTTTCATAACAGACAATGAAACTCTTATAACTTCGCGATGGAAGGTCTGATCCCAACCAAACTTGCTATAGTTGATGATGGTTAGTTGCTGAAGACGACTATGTTGCTGAAACGGTACATTTTGAAAACAGCGCCTCCTGGTGGTGGTAGAAAATTCTAAAAAAACAAACTGTTACAACTTTGCTAATCCTGGTCCGATCTGAACCAAACTTGCAAGGATTGATGACAGTCCGGCCCTGAACACGTCTATATGAAAATATTCATTTTCAAATACAGTGCCCCCTGGTGACAGCAGACAGAATTACATTTATAGTTTTTGATGCTGCTCCAACAGGGATTGTTGTATCCGCTTGAAACTTAGTATGTGGGACCCCAGACCCTTCCTCAACATGTCCGTAAAAGGTCACCTCCCTACAGGAAGTGGAACACCCGAAACAGGAAGTAAAGTCTTACATTGTCCGATTGACACGAAACTAGATATGTGAGTTACTGGACCTTCCCTGAACATGTTTCCGGAGACGCCGTTGACCGAACAGGAAGTCGGCCATTTTAAACAGGAAGTGCCCTCTAACTTTGCCGTACGTTGTCCGATCTGCACAAAACCTTATATGTGACACCAGGGACCTGTCCTGAGCATGTCCGTAAAAGGTCACCTCCCTACAGGAAGTGGAACGCCCGAAACAGGAAGTAAAGTCTTACATTGTCCGATTTGAACAAAACTTGATATGTAAGACAAGGGAACTTCCCTGAACACGTTTCCAGAGACGAACAGGAAGTTGGCCATTTTAAACAGGAAGTGCCCTCTAACTTTGCCGTACGTTGTCCGATTTGCACGAAACCTTATATGTGACACCAGGGACCTGTCCTGAGCATGTCTGCAAAAGATGACCTCCCAACAGGAAGTGGAATGCCCGAAACAGGAAGTAAACTCTAAGATTGTCCGATCTGCACAAAACTTGATATGTAAGACAAGGGAAGTTCTCTGAACACGTTTACGGACGCGCATTTGACCGAACAGGAAGTCGGCCATTTTAAACAGGAAGTGCCCTATAACTTTGCCATACGTTGCCGCGATCCCCCCCGAAATTTGGATCGACATGCACGGGGACGCCGCTGAAAATAACTAGTACTGAAAATAACTAGTACTGAAAATAACTAGTACCGCGCGCGGTGAATGAACGGGTGAGAGCGCGAGGCACGCGGGGAGCCGTGGCACACGGCGACCCGCGTGGGTCGGCTCGAACCCGTTCAGAACCGCGCGCGGTACTAGTTATTTTTATTAGGGTTCGAGCAACAAGGTTGCAAGAAACCTATTGAAACTGGAAGGATTATTAGGGTTCGAGCAACAAGGTTGCAAGAAACCTATTGAAACTGGAAGGATTATTATTATTATTATTATTCTTATTATTCCTTAAAGTAAATTGCCTTTTTGAGGCCTTTCCCATACCCCAAAACTCACAGATTTTTGTGACCGCATCAATCCTGGTGTAAATTTACGTCTGAAAAAGGTTCGGGGAATGTGCGTCGAAAATTGAATGTGGGAGGGGCCAATAAGTGCGGCGCCACCTGTCCAAATTCACCATGACCAACACAAATATCGCACATGCACGAAATTCGGTACACATGTGTAGTGGGTCAAGATGAAGAAAAAATTACATTATGACCATGATCCAAACCCAACAGGAAATCCGCCATCTTGGGTTGATTGGCGATTTTTTGGCGATTTTGGCGAATTCGCAGCAATGGTATTTGAACTAACTCCTCCTAGAGTTTTCGTGCGATCACCTTCAAACTTGGTGAGGTCCCTGTGGACCAGTTGAGGAGCTCACGGTATCAAAAGTTTTTTCAAATGTCGCACGGCGCACGAGATAGGGGGCGGCAAAGTTCGTGATGATTCTGATGTTTCGCATCAGAAAAACAAAACTCTTATAACTTTGCGATGGAAGGTCCGATCCGAACCAAACTTGCTACCATTGATGATGGGCCATGGCTGAAGACGTCTATGAAAAAACGGTGAAGTTTGAAAACAGCGCCTCCTTGTGGTGAAAGAAAATACACAAAAAAAAAGTTTTTTTACGATTTCGGGAATAACTTTTACACAGATAATCGTACCGCACTCAAAATTGCTGACAACAGTCAAAACACATGGTAGATGATGCGTGATCAATATGACGACAAATCGTTTAACGGTGTTGCCATGGCAACGACGCAAAGTCGGATTTTTGGGACAAAAAATCAAACTGCTACAACTTCGTGAATCCTGGTCCGATCTGAACCAAACTTGCTAGGATTGATGATAGTCCGGCCCTAAAGACGTCTATATGAAAATATTAAATTTCGAAAACAGCGCCCCCTGGTGACAGTAGACAATATGACAGCTTGTATTTCAATTATCTCCTCCTAGAGCTTTTGTGCGATCACCTTCAAACTTGGTGAGATCAATGTGGACGAGTTGAGCATCAAAAGTTATCAAAAGCTTTTTAAAATATTGTATGGCGTACGAGATAGGGGGCGCCAAAATTAGAGATAATAATAATTTTTCATAACAGACAATGAAACTCTTATAACTTCGCGATGGAAGGTCTGATCCCAACCAAACTTGCTATAGTTGATGCTGGTTAGTTGCTGAAGACGACTATGTTGCTGAAACGGTACATTTTGAAAACAGCACCTCCTGGTGGTGGTAGAAAATTCTAAAAAAACAAACTGTTACAACTTTGCCAATCCTGGTCCGATCTGAACCAAACTTGCAAGGATTGATGACAGTCCGGCCCTGAACACGTCTATATGAAAATATTCATTTTCAAATACAGCGCCCCCTGGTGACAGCAGACAGAATTACATTTATAGTTTTTGATGCTGCTCCAACAGGGATTGTTGTATCCACTTGAAACTTAGTATGTGGGACCCCAGACCC
The DNA here is from genome assembly GCF_958295425.1 of Solea solea. Taxonomy (NCBI): domain Eukaryota; kingdom Metazoa; phylum Chordata; class Actinopteri; order Pleuronectiformes; family Soleidae; genus Solea; species Solea solea. The sequence goes on along the minus strand of NC_081145.1, from coordinate 12,510,250 downwards.
TTCCTCAACATGTCCGTAAAAGGTCACCTCCCTACAGGAAGTGGAACGCCCGAAACAGGAAGTAAAGTCTTACATTGTCCGATTGACACGAAACTAGATATGTGAGTTACCGGACCTTCCCTGAACATGTTTACGGAGACGCCGTTGACCGAACAGGAAGTCGGCCATTTTAAACAGGAAGTGCCCTCTAACTTTGCCGTACGTTGTCTGATCTGCACAAAACTTTATATGTGACACCAGGGACCTGTCCTGAGCATGTCCTTAAAAGGTCACCTCTCTACAGGAAGTGGAACACCCGAAACAGGAAGTAAAGTCTTACATTGTCCGATTGACACAAAACTAGATATGTGAGTTACGGGACCTTCCCTGAACATGTTTCCAGAGACGAACAGGAAGTTGGCCATTTTAAACAGGAAGTGCCCTCTAACTTTGCAGTACGTTGTCCAATTTGCACGAAACCTTATATGTGACACCAGGGACCTGTCCTGAGCATGTCTGCAAAAGATGACCTCCCAACAGGAAGTGGAATGCCCGAAACAGGAAGTAAACTCTAAGATTGTCCGATCTGAACAAAACTTGATATGTAAGACAAGGGAAGTTCCCTGAACACGTATACGGACGCGCATTTGACCGAACAGGAAGTCGGCCATTTTAAACAGGAAGTGCCCTATAACTTTGCCATACGTTGCCCGACCCCCCTCGAAATTTGGAACGACATGCGCGGGGACGCCGCTGAAAATAACTAGTACTGAAAATAACTAGTACCGCGCGCGGTGAATGAACGGGTGAGAGCGCGAGGCACGCGGGGAGCCGTGGCACACGGCGACCCGCGTGGGTCGGCTCGAACCCGTTCAGAACCGCGCGCGGTACTAGTTATTATTATTATTCCTAAAAGTAAATCGCATTTTTGAGGCCTTTCCCATACCCCAAAACTCACAGATTTTTGTGACCGCATCAATCCTGGTGTAAATTTACGTCTGAAAGTCGTTCGGGGAAAATGCGTGGAAAATTGGAGGTGGGAGGGGCTAAAAAGTCACGCAAAAAACTTCTATTAGGTCAACTCATGTCGGGTTTAACGTACGTGAACGAAACTTGGTACACACGTTCATTAGGTGGGGACGGTCAAAAAAGTCGATGACGACTTTCCCGTGAAACCTACAGGAAGTCCGCCATCTTGGGTTGATTGGCGATTTTTTGGCGATTTTGGCGAATTCGCAGCAATGGTATTTGAACTAACTTCTCCTAGAGTTTTCGTGCGATCACCTTCAAACTTGGTGAGGTCCCTGTGGACCAGTTGAGGAGCTCACGGTATCAAAAGTTTTTTCAAATGTCGCACGGCGCACGAGATAGGGGGCGGCAAAGTTCGTGATGATTCTGATGTTTCGCATCAGAAAAAAAAAACTCTTATAACTTTGCGATGGAAGGTCCGATCCGAACCAAACTTGCTATGATTGATGATGGGCCATGGCTGAAGACGTCTATGAAAAAACGGTGAAGTTTGAAAACAGCGCCTCCTTGTGGTGAAAGAAAATACACAAAAAAAAAGTTTTTTTACGATTTCGGGAATAACTTTTACACAGATAATCGTACCGCACTCAAAATTGGTGACAACAGTCAAAACACATGGTAGATGATGCGTGATCAATATGACGACAAATCGTTTAACGGTGTTGCCATGGCAATGACGCAAAGTCGGATTTTTGGGACAAAAAATCAAACTGCTACAACTTCGTGAATCCTGGTCCGATCTGAACCAAACTTGCTAGGATTGATGATAGTCCGGCCCTAAAGACGTCTATATGAAAATATTAAATTTCGAAAACAGCGCCCCCTGGTGACAGCAGACAATATGACAGCTTGTATTTCAATTATCTCCTTCTAGAGCTTTTGTGCAATCACCTTCAAACTTGGTGAGATCAATGTGGACGAGTTGAGCATCAAAAGTTATCAAAAGCTTCTTAAAATATTGTATGGCGTACGAGATAGGGGGCGCCAAAATTGGAGATAATAATAATTTTTCATAACAGACAATGAAACTCTTATAACTTCGCGATGGAAGGTCTGATCCCAACCAAACTTGCTATAGTTGATGATGGTTAGTTGCTGAAGACGACTGTGTTGCTGAAACGGTACATTTTGAAAACAGCGCCTCCTGGTGGTGGTAGAAAATTCTAAAAAAACAAACTGTTACAACTTTGCCAATCCTGGTCCGATCTGAACCAAACTTGCAAGGATTGATGACAGTCCAGCCCTGAACACGTCTATATGAAAATATTCATTTTCAAATAGAGCGCCCCCTGGTGACAGCAGACAGAATTACATTTATAGTTTTTGATGCTGCTCCAACAGGGATTGTTGTATCCACTTGAAACTTAGTATGTGGGACCCCAGACCCTTCCTCAACATGTCCGTAAAAGGTCACCTCCCTACAGGAAGTGGAACGCCCGAAACAGGAAGTAAAGACTTACATTGTCCGATTGACACGAAACTAGATATGTGAGTTACTGGACCTTCCCTGAACATGTTTACGGAGACGCCGTTGACCGAACAGGAAGTCGGCCATTTTAAACAGGAAGTGCCCTCTAACTTTGCCGTACGTTGTCCGATCTGCACAAAACCTTATATGTGACACCAGGGACCTGTCCTGAGCATGTCCGTAAAAGGTCACCTCCCTACAGGAAGTGGAACGCCCGAAACAGGAAGTAAAGTCTTACATTGTCCGATCTGAACAAAACTTGATATGTAAGACAAGGGAACTTCCCTGAACACGTTTACGGAGACGAACAGGAAGTTGGCGATTTTAAACAGGAAGTGCCCTCTAACTTTGCCGTACGTTGTCCGATTTGCACGAAACCTTTTATGTGACACCAGGGACCTGTCCTGAGCATGTCTGCAAGAGATGACCTCCCAACAGGAAGTGGAATGCCCGAAACAGAAAGTAAACTCTAAGATTATCCGATCTGCACAAAACTTGATATGTAAGACAAGGGAAGTTCCCTGAACACGTTTACGTACACGCACTTGACCGAACAGGAAGTCTGCCATTTTAAACAGGAAGTGCCCTATAACTTTGTCATACGTTGCCCGACCCCCCTCGAAATTTGGAACGACATGCGCAGGGACGCCGCTGAAAATAACTAGTACTGAAAATAACTAGTACTGAAAATAACTAGTACTGAAAATAACTAGTACCGCGCGCGGTGAATGAACGGGTGAGAGCGCGAGGCACGCGGGGAGCCGTGGCACACGGCGACCCGCGTGGGTCGGCTCGAACCCGTTCAGAACCGCGCGCGGTACTAGTTATTTTCATATTTGATTGAGTTTCATTCAGATGTCACCTGACTGTATCCCAGGTAGAGAGCCTGACGTACAAATACTGATTACTAATATTTTTACACATTGTCCACGTATTATACTGCGTTATACTTGACACTAAGGCTTTCTTTTTGCGCTAGTAATATGAAGCATTACTTTTTACGTGTGAGGCCATTGCCCTTGAAAACATCTTCAAAAAGTGGCCCACATTCATTTAAAGGCACAGTGTGTAACAGTAGGATTTCAATATACACAATATTTGTTTGTATGCGTGTTTGTTTTTCACTTCGTATGGAGCTGACAGCTGTTTTCACTGGGCAAGCTTTGAAAACCTTTACAGTTTATACCACTGTGTTTTCGGTTCATTCTCTTGCACCAAACCTGTTTCAACAAAGTTTAAATGCTGTTAGCTTATGTTGCAGATATGGGGCCACAGGAAAATCATCAATACTGCATCATGTATTTATGCTTTGTCATGTGTGATGATGATATCTCTTTTGTTGCTTCCCCAGTGGCTGGCTGGCTACCATCACCTTCTTCAGCACCAATGTCGGCTCAGCTGTGGTGATGCTGATTCCCACCATCATGTTTACTGCGGTAGCCGTGCTCTCCTTCATCGCCCTCACAAAGGTGACTAACACAGTGCATGTCCACTTATTAGAATATAATAAAGAACAAATTCCACTAAACCTATTTTTATCCCTTCTCAGCGTGAGAAATGTCATGTGTGGTGTGAAGTACGCTGCGATATTACACGCGCGTTTGTTGTTATTTCCATGCTTCGATGCTGGCGTGATTAGATCAAGCAGTAGCCAAGAACACCACACATTACAACAAGGAAATCGACGCTGAAAACGGGCCGACGCGTTAGAATGTGCCAGCTAGAACCCTGAGCTCCTGTGAATTAATGAGCTGAAATTGCTGATCTTTTTTTATATATGGTCTTTAGTGCAGGAGAGTTTCCAAACTTCAAATTCCACATTTAAAAAAACGACCAAGGTTGACCAAAGTGCAGTACACAATGACGTCATTGAAAAAACTAAAATCAGTAAAAAACATAAAACGTTTGAAAAACGCTACAGAGCACAGTAAGAACATATAAAAGCAAAACAAACAAACAAAAACAATGGGAGTAAAAGTAGTCTTTTAAAGATGATTTAAAATGCTCAACAGTCTGGGAGCATCTACTGCCACTGCAAAGGCTCTGTCACCTCTGCTCTTTACCTTTGTTTTTGGGACTAACCTAAGCGGACTGGACTGTGTAGGTGCAGCAGTTCAGCCAGAAGTGATGTCCCTCATAATCTCAACTCCTGTTCTGAAGCGATTTGAACAGCGCCATGTTCAGGTTTTGGAAATTCATACTTGTCAACAGGCACCTGTTGGATAATACCAGTTGTCAGTCACACTGATGTCCAATGAGGATCTTTAAACCTCTTTAAATTTATAAAATTGACATCATGTCCATCAAGTCAGTGTTGAATCAGTGTTCAATACCTCACACAGCCACACTTTGAATACAGGAACTTTTTGAATCTCTACAAACTCGTTGTCAGTTACAAGGCTCGTGTGCTCTCTTTCACAGGTTCATAACTTCTACCGTGGTAGTGGTGGCAGCCTGGGCAAGGCCCAAGAGGAGTGGGCCACTGGGGCCTGGAAGAATCCCCACGTCCAGCAGGCAGCTCAGCAGGCTGCCATGGGAGCCGCTCAGGGAGCCATGCAGCCGAACCAGAACCAGTACTCAGCAGCTCCCACCTACAACTACGACGACCCAATGTAGGGCGAGGGGGGGGAGGGCAGCCTGCCGAGTGGGAGAGATATAAAAGGGATCAATTAAGAACACAATTCAGAATTAGGTGCCCTTCATTATAATGTGTAGGATGAGTTCATGAAGAGAAAAGTCATGTTTTTGGATGCGAATAATTCATTCAGTTCCCAGTTCAGTTAAGTCATTCCGTTATTAGAAAGTTGTTGTTTTTTTAAAATTATTTTTATTTTATGCTGCTCAGTTTTAGCTGGTCAATGTGAGTTGTGTTTAAATGGAGACGTATAATAATAATAATCCCCTGTGCTCCATGACTTCATTCAGGTGGATTTACAACACATGTAACTTTATATTTAATGTGTTTAAGGAACTATAACCGTGAAACATGTGTTTACTTTTCTTCAGCGATCAGGTCAACAAATGCTTGAACTAGTTACCGCACATGAAGAGATTCCCAGTTAAAGGAACGGTTCAACATTATGGGATTATGTGCAATTTACATTCTTGCTACTCTTAACCAATAAATATGAAAAACAAATAAAACAATGACTGCCCAAATCATATAAACAATAAACGAGCTTAACTAGTGATAATATGTTTATCAGTAATTAATTGGAGAGAGCTGTAGCTTCAGTATTCAGAAACGTTTTCTCTGTGGAGGGCAGCATTGCACGTCAAAATGATTATTATTATTATTAGAAGGAAAACTGTAGAGGTGCAGACAGATCTGTGCTGCATCCATTTAAACTGGAACTCATGATGCACCACTGGTATTCTGCTTCCTGTCTGGTTGTAGAAGCTCTTTATTTACCAAAAACTTGTAGTAAAACACTGAATTTATTGCCAAATGTGTCCCTGTAAGTTGGTATGTTGTAAGACATAAATTTAGGAGGATATTTTGATGTGAATATGGGCCCAGGTAAACTAAAGTTATATGTTGAAGAAGAGAAATTAAATTTGAACAAAATAAATGAATTAGACAATTTCTGCTGGAAATGTTTTTACCTGTGACATAGGTCTTACCTATAATAAGAAGTCATTAGCTTGACGCAGTGAAGAAACTTTCTTACAGTTCACATTTTGATGACCTGATTTTTTTGTTTTTTAATCCACACTTCTTTTTTTTACATTTCTCAGGAAATTTGTGATGGCTGGTTTTAAATTCTACCTTTAAAGCCCTTAAACGGTCGACGTTTTCTGGCTTTTGTCTCCTCTTTTCACCACTATTCCACCATCATGGGGGGCGCTTGGTTCCATCCAATCCTATGCGTTGAGCAGTTAAACGTCTTATTCCACGTTTGAAGTGAAGCACATGCAGTATTTAGGATTGCAGTTCTTTGGATAAAAAAAAACATTCCAAATCAAAACTGTACAGGTTACACGAGAGAGAAAAAACCAAAACACTCGCAGGTTGAACACACAGTAAATATTAGAATAATCATCGTTGTTGGCTGTCATAGCGTTGTATGAAGTGATGGACATTTCCCCCACTTCTTAACCCCTACATGTAAATGCTTAAATGGCTATACTTGTTTCTGGAGCTCTGGCCTCACTCCGCGTGTCATTTCGTGGCTATTGATGTTATTCCATGAGTTGGTGTGATATGACATGTATATAAAAGAAAGATAGAATATACAATTGCAAAAAATTGCCACTTATTTCTTGAAGACGTGATATTGAAAGAGAGAGAATATTTGTGTGTGTGTGTGTGTGCGTACCTTGTGAGGCCCTACGGGTTTATGTTTCTTTCTTTCTTTCAGTTAAAAGGTGAAGTCACTTTAAACTCTTCAAGATTCAGTAGTTGGTTATTGCAGTAATATACAGTATTAGACTTGAAACAGATGTGAAGATACGTATTTGAATGCTCGTTATTTCCGATCCTGTGAGTCGTCTCGTCTGATTGTGATGGTGTGGTGTTTAATAGTTATTTGTTTCGCTTTTTTTTATATCAACCTTATGTTTTTTTGTGTGGTTTTCTTTGAAGAAGCGCGCGTGTGTGTGTGTGTGTGTGTGAAGTACGTGTTTACTGTGTCTCTCCGTGGCTCTGGGTAATCAGATCTTTGAAGGTGTTTTGTTAATTCTATCATTTTTAATCAGTGTTTTGCGCTGGGTCACCTGCTGACAGTGCAAGCGTCCTTCACCGTGTGACTCACCGTGTAGCAATACGAACATGACATATTTAACAGTAGAGTTAATAGTGGGGTCCTGTTGTGCAGGCCTCACATATACACACGCACTTGTTATGAATTAGAGGAATGGGGCCTTTTTCGCTCTCTTCTGTTGGACAACACTTAGTATAATTTTACAATTAGGTAACATTTTCACCAGCAGATGCATATACAGTAGTTAGGAAATACAACCCTAAAAATCATCCACATGCTCAAATGAAGATGGACAGAGAAGTTTTCTCTCGAGGCGGCAGCGAGTTAGAAGTATGAGCTTCCTGTCGTATGTACATACAGCACCGTGACCGTGTTTATGGACATTTTATGGACATCTTCAGCGCGCCGGGGAGATTATACTCTCTGCTTCACATTCCTGTTTCAAAGCTTCTTGACAGCCATTTCCACTCGACCTTCCCCGCGTTCCCCATATGTGACGTGTGTTGTTGGATATGTATTTATCATGTACTATAAATAAGTAGATATGAATATATAATGACTTAACGATGGGGTAAATATTTGCCATTGATATACACTCTCAGTAGGAACATGCTCTAATTAGGTGAATGAAACATTTCAGGAGGCTGTGTCTCCATTAGTGGAGTAAATGAGGAATACATTTTTGTGTATTACTTTTTGTATTATTTGGTCTTACCCTAAGAGATAATAAATAGTTCTTGTTGCATCTTCTTTTGTCCTTTAATAACTTTGCTTTTATCTTTATCTCTGTCTTAAATCCAGAATCCAAAAAACGTCAGTGCTTGTTAAATCCGTCTCTATTCAACTTTATTGTCATTGCACACGTCACAGGTACGAGGCAATGAAATGCTGATTGCATCTAACCAGAAGTGCATAAGCACTCACAGAATAACTATAATATACTCGTATACTGGTATATACAGTATGCTATAACTATACAGTATAAATGATTTGCAGTGGTACAGATTGTATTTATGGTGGAAATATACAGTATGTACAATAGTGTGGTGGGGATGGTGTAAAATATATAATGTACAGTAATGTACAGTGGTGCAATATAGTATAAACTCAGATATGCATTACTGTAGTGCAAATAGTATATGATGGGAAACGGGGAATAGAATTTAATTTGACTGATACTGTCATACGTTTGACATACGGAAAACATAGAATTATGTATCAAACAAAAAAGTGTTGAAGAAACCAGAATGTTTTAGATTTTATATTCTTCAAAGTAGCTACCTTTGGCTTTGATGACAGCTTTGCACACTCTTGGCAGTTCTCTCAATCGTCACCTGGAACAGTTTTCCAGCAACCATGAAGGAGTTCCCAGAAGTGCTCAGCACTTGTTGGCTTACCTTCACTCTGCGGTCCATCTCATCCCAAACCATCTCAACTGGTTTTAGGTCAGGTGATTGTGTGGATGCCAGGTCATCTGACACAGCACTCCATCACTCTGTTTCTGGTTCAAATAGCTCTCACATGTAATGGGAACCTCAGAGAACTCCTTGAAGACTGCTGGAAAACCATCCCAGGTGACAACCTCCTGAAGGTGACGGAGACTTTTTTTGTTCACTACATACAGCGGAGAAAATAAGTATTGAACGCGTCAACATTTTTCTCAGTAAATATATTTCCGATGGGGCTATTAGGATGAAATTTTCACCGGATGTCAGTAACAACCCAAGTTATCCACACATACAAAGAAATAAAAACAAATGAGTCCACAAATGAAGTTGTGTGTAATAAAGTGAAATGACACAGGGAGAAAGTATTGAACACATGAAGAAAAAAAGGTGTAAGAAGGCACAGGAAGCCAGTATTTAGGAAGCAATCCTGCCCCCTATCAGTGCAAATTAATATTAGCTGGATAAGTCCTAATTGGTGGCCTATAAAGGTTTCTCATTACCAAGGTGACACTCAAGAAGCATTTCAAGATGGGTAAAAGCAAAGAGCTGTCCCAAGACCTTCACAAGCCTATTGTAGACAAACATACGGATGGCATTGGTTACAGATGTATATCTAAACTTCTGAATGTTCCAGTGAGCACTGTTGGAGCTATTATTCGGAAGTGGAAAGAACATAGTTACACCATTAACCGACCACGACCAGGTGCTCCTCGCAAGATTACTGATAGAGGAGTCCATAGAATAATTAGAAGAGTTGTCTAAGAACCAAGGACCACTCACGGAGATCTTCAGAAAGACCTTAAAGAAGCAGGTACAGTTGTTTCAAAAAAAAACAATTAGTAATGCACTCCACCGCCATGGCCTCTATGCACGCTCACCACGCAAGACACCGCGGCTCAAGAAAAGGCATGTGGAAGCTCGCTTAAAGTTTGCTGCACAACATTTGGACAAGCCAATGTTATACTGGGAAAAGATAATCTGGTCAGATGAGACCAAAATTGAACTCTTTGGCTGTCATAACATACAATATGTTTGGAGGAGAAATGGTGCTGCACATCACCCTAAAAACACCATACCAACAGTGCAGTTTGGAGGTGGGAGCATCATGGTGTGGGGCTGTTTTTCAGCATCCGGCACTAGCAGACTTCATGTAATTGAAGAAAGGATGAATGGAGAAATGTATTGTGATATTCTTGATAAGAATCTGCTGCCATCCACAAGGATGCTGAAGATGGTGGACATTTCAGCAAGACAATGACCAAACACAAAGCCAAGGAAACAATCAATTGGTTTAAGAGAAAGAAAATCAAGCTGTTAGAATGGTCCAGTCAATCATCTGACTTGAATCCAAATGAATACCTCTGGAAAGAACTGAAGATCAGAGTTCATAGAAGATGCCTCCGGAACCTTCAAGATTTGAAGACAATTTGTGTGGAAGAATGGGCAAAAATCACAGCTGATCAATGTGTGCGACTAGTTTCTCCATACAGGAGGCGTCTTGAAGATGTCATTACCAACAAAAGCTTTTCTACTAAGTATTAAATAAATTTCAGCAAGTGTATTCAATACTTTCTCCCTGTGTCATTTCACTTTATTACACACAACTTCATTTGTGGACTCATTTGTTTTTATTTCTTTGTATGTGTGGATAACTTGGGTTGTTACTAACATCTGGTGAAAATTTCATCCCAATAGCCCAATCGGAAATATATTTACTGAGAAAAATGTTGACGCGTTCAATACTTATTTTCTCCGCTGTAATTCCCTATGTGTTCCTTCATAGTCTGGATGTCTTCAGTATTAATCTACAATGAAGAAAACAAAAACAAGTAAGAAAAACCACTGAATGACAAGGTATGTTCAAACGTTTGACTGGTACTGGATAAGATACAGGAGGTGATGTGGGATGTTGTGTTTATTTGATGGCTGAAATAACAAAGAAAACTGCTATAATCTTAAAATTCTTTATTCATAAACTTGATGCAAGTTTACAAATTACTGTACATGGCCAAAACTTCTTCAAATGGAAAATGAAACATAAAGAAACACAAAGCGAGCCAAAGGTGCCAGAATGACCTCTGTTTTCTTGGTGCCAGGAAATGAATTCACAACCGAGATAAAATGAATCTTTTCAAAGCAAAAATTCAGTTAGAGAAGCGTGCAAGTCTAGTTTACCATGGCATCATCGATCAAACCTGAATCATTTCTTAATATACCCTCTAACCAGAGTTTTGGCATTTTGGAGGAAGGAGATCACAGGAGGACTTTGCAGCAGCGGATACTGAAAAGTTAAGTTTATGGTGCAACTTTTCTGTGCTGCCAAGCAACACGGGCCCTTTAAAAGGTGAGGACAGTGTTTGATCATACCTGATAACTCCTCAGTGCTCAGGTATACAGACATGTAACAACAGGATGTTAAGCAGTATGCTGGGAAAAAAACAAAAAAATATTTTCCAGATTTTTTTCTTTCTTAGAATGTGCTTGTTTGTGCAAACATTTTAATCAGGAATTATCAAAAAATCCTCCACTGAAATTAAAGACATTTCAGTGCTTGAGGGGAAAAAAGCACAGGTTCTGTTGGTACTCATAAGCCATTTACTGATCACCTTGCTCCTACAGTCCTGGAATATTTCTGCAAATGTCCTTCCTCTCTTCATTTAGAGGAAATATTATTATTGTAAAGCTGATTATATCTCCTGTTTGACATCATGTGATTTTTGAGTGTCTCTAAACATCAGTGGAAGAGAGCATTAATAAATGAGCATGTACATGTACAGAGTCCCCTCCGAAGGATTGTTTGTTACCTGAGTTGCCATTCAAACGTGCTTTTGCTGACAGTGTTAACAAATAAATTGCAGAAGAACAAACGGACAGATACAGTGAGTGTGTCCTGTAGTATGGGGAACGGCAGTACTGATGGCGTACTACAGTATATTGCGAGGTCAAAGTTAAAAGGTACAGCCTCTTTAAAGAGTTTCAGGTCAGTTCTTATCACACCACAAATGATCTTTTTTTTTTTGTTACATAATGAGAGATCAAGAGACACCTGAACACGTCTGTGGCAGCAAAGGAAGCCCTGCAAATGATGGAAGTTCAGCTGCTGACTGAGAGAAAACTAAGGCAGCAGCAGCAAAAGGGGTGAATCCAACTGCAAATGTTACACAACATGGCGGCAGTTTCACCTCATGACTGATTAGGGGGGAAAACTATGTATCACTGTACACGCGGAAATTACAACATAAGTCAGTGCAAAAACTGAAACGGCTGAACAATCCCTCCCCCAACATCCAAACGCCCTGTATAAGCCCATCCCAGCATGCTCGTGTTCAACAAAGCGACTACTCAAACCAAAAATATCTTACAACTGTGGCCGAGACGAGGACCCCTGTGCGACGTGATGTTAGCTTTTGCACACGCTGGGCTTCATTTCCAGATTCAAACTATCCTTCATCTTAACAGCCACAACCCACATGCAAGACACCAGCCAGACCGAGCACTGTGTGTTGACAGAAATAAGGCAAAAACAGGTCCTCGGTCTAAAAACCGAGTCTGTAAGGACTTCCACTGTGACGTCACAATGCTCCTCTCATAGTTAATCTGGTGAAAATAGATCCTCTTTCCACAATACACTGTACGTTGAGTTTTCAAATCCACTCCGGCCGCGTCATCGCTTAAACCACTTGTGGATTTGTTCGGTGACATGACACGACGTCAGTGGCATTTTGGATCTGCTTGGCCCAGTACACTTCACACATTTTTTTTAAAAAGTAAGAGCTAAAAAGATACAGAGTTGTAGATCATCTCACTTTCAAGATGTAATCCTAAAATACAGGACTGTGCAAAAGTCTCAGGGCTTCCACTGGTGCTGTTGTTTTTGTAATTTGTAAGTCTGTCAAATTCTGTGACCATTGGCATTTGGATTGGTATGACGTGGCTGAGATATTAGCAAACTGTCAATGAGTTTAACTAAAATGTGCATGTGATCAGGCATCGCAGACCTTTTACACAGTAGATATTTGTCAACAATGTAGGACAAATGCAGGTTTTACCAATAGCATTAATTATGGTTCCACTCCAGGTTTAAGAGAGCCAGGGTAAAGGTAGGTCACACTGAATAACTGACACTTTGAATTATTCCAAAACCGCATACATGTTTACCATACTTTGTGGACGTGTTCCAATAAATTGATCGAGAAAGGATTATACTGTATGGTTACTGTAGCACTGCTAAAACAACAAGACCGTTGCACAGTACTGTATGAGAATTGGCTCATTTATTGTCTAGGGTGCTCAACTGATAAAAAAAAATATCAATGGCCAAGTAATATCTCTAGAACATTATTTGCTGTTATGTACCACTTAATTTTCAAAAAAAAAAAACAGAAATAAAAGCAGGTGCAGTGAGGTGCCACTTCAGCGGTTTCTGTATGACATTTCTTTTAAAACTCAATTTAACAGTTTGTCAATCCCAGTTTGTCAAAGCAGCAAAAATGAAAAAGCATCTCTACACATTTAAAGGGAGAAAGGATTTTTAAAGACAAATGAGCAATTTAGAAAAACAGGACTAGTGATACCCTCACATCATCCGCCTCACTAAAACACTGAGGGGAGAAGCAAAGTGACACCAGAGTTAAGTCTTTTTTTTCCTGCAGCGGGGCAAAGGAATACTTGTCAGATGAGACAGGGAGGTGGTTTCCGTGAGAAAGACGATATATTCCCAGTTAAGTCAGGGGGGAGGGGGGGAATATTCCAAAGAAAACAAGATACTCTGACCCAGAGACACGTTTCCTGTGCATAGTGGTAGTAGCTCCTTACCCATCCTCTTTAGGTGGTGTGTACCAGCCTGTAGAAATACACAGAGGGAATATCTACTGAGTCACAATCAAACAGGAATAGTAAATCAAATTGTGGAAGTGTAGAACCGCTTACCATTCTTTTCATGAATCTGCACAAGGGATTTGTAGGACTGCTGTGCTCTGGCAAGATTGTACTGGTTCTGAAAAACAAACAACGCTGTGTAAACTTTTCTCATTCAAATAGTCACTTTATGAACGGGTACTATAGCAATCAGTGGCAGGTATCTTCAAGTAATTCTCCATCTCTTCCTGATGCTTTCTACTGCTGTCCAATAACTGCATAACAGGACAATAGTAAAACACATGCATCTCTCCAGCAGAGCTCTGGTAGCTGACAGGAAGTGGCGCTGTAGATGTAAATAACTGGCAGCATATACTGTATACTAGGCAAAACAGGAGAGTATTTTAGCGGATCACTGAAGATCCGCTAAATCCCTGGTGGATCCCCGCCATTAAAGGCACAGAAGATGGAGCAACAACAATCCACAGACAATAAATTTTGCTTACGCAGCGATTATTGGTACAGAATGTTTTGGTTCATGTTTTTATTGTGACGTGTAAGCGCGCTGTAGGAAGAGGTTAAGTTTATCAAAAGTTGATGACGTCAGACGACTGCTGATCTCAGATAATGTCTTCTCTGACTTAACTGAGTCACAAGATGTCGCCTCTGATTCAGCCGATTTTCAAATAAAACACAGTGAAACCTTCCTGCTACAATTGCCCCACATTGGCCATACTAAAGAGCTATAGTAGAGATAGAAAATGAAAATACGGTTCAACTACACAGGTGTGCAGACGTAAAAAGTGCATTAAAAGAAGGCTGCTAGTGCCAGTACTGCTGACATTAGCAAAACCATCAGCAAAACAAATATAACATTGATCTAGAGATGCCAGGATCCTAATTGTATTGGAATAAATATTCATTATTCAAGTGTTCAAGTCGAACCTTTCTTTATAATGTACTAAAAGCAGTCCAATGACATTCAGACAACATCACTTACCTTATTGGCTCCGAACATCACCCTGGCTTTTCCTTTCACCAGAGTCGCATTTATCTGCATAATGACAGATTCTATGGAATAGGCACTGCTCCAGCCCTGAGAAACACAACACCACAAAAAAAAGACATTCAGCCACTTCACATACATTCACAAGAAGTCATCATCTTTCTCAATCTCCTTTTACATACCTGTTTCGTAAGAAGTTCCATGCACAAGGCCCCTCCTCCTAGAACATAACTAAAAATAAAAAGCATAACAGCATTAGAACTGTCTTCATGTATCATTTAGGCTGACTGAGTCTTATTTTTTGTGATTCAGTATGAAAATGTGATCACTTCTAATGTAGTGAATTTAAATGACAGGTTGCTTATCAGAATCCCTTCAAAAACGTGTATGACTTGAAACCCATACTAAAAGTACCTTTTATTCAACATAAAATAAAGTCAAACTGCCTAATTGTATTGATATACAGGTAATACTTTTGTGACAGATTATTTAAAACCAAACCACATTTCCTGTACAACTGCATTAGCTAACATCATACAATGTAATAAAATTCACCCTGTGCCTAAGAGCATACTGTAATTTAACAAATGTATTCCACATGCTCCTCTTTAACAAGCAAAGTCCAGAATCAACAGACCAGAAACTGCTGAATACACAAGATATGATGTTAAACCATTTCATCTGGAGCAAAAAGGGTCAGTAATTCCCTTTTGTGTTGGGAAAATGACGTTTCTCCAATAACGGTGGGAGATGAGAACATACTCACCCTCCGGAGAGCACAGGTGAGACAACCCGTACAAATGGTGGATCAAAGGGAAAATTATCCTATCATATGAAGAAAGAAGGAAATTAAATGTCAAGACATCTCTTATAAAAAAACAATACACACACATATATATATATATATATATATATATATATATATATATATCAAATTATATAATGGGACTGACTTTATATGAGAAATTGAGCAGAATGTAGTCCACTCCTTCCTTTTCTTTTAAGACCTGCAAGTCACTGTGCAATGGACTATCTGGGTCTACCCTGGAGTGAAGAAAGGCAAATTAAAATTTCATCAAAACAAACATTAATTATTTAGCTGAAAAACCTGAGAGTGACTGAATGTGAAAACTTACGTCCTTAGCTTGACATGCCATTCATAAAGGCTGTCACTGACTAGTTCGACTGAATAAATACCTGCGAGGGTGAATGACACAAGCACAGAAATTAACTTCAACCCACTGAAGGGAACTTAAAAACATTAAGGGCAAGCATCACAGGTGAAGTGTGTCCCACCTGTCTTGTAACTCTGTGATCTGTAAATCTCCCTGAGTTCCTTCATTAGGCGGTCAGAGGCTTGGACCGAGCCAGAGACGGCACCCTGCAACACAAACCGCCAAGGTTCATCACACACACACAACACCCGGGCAATCAGGAAGATACATATAGATCCTATATATGTATATATATATATATATATATATATGTGTGTATATATATATATATATATTTATTTATATATATATATATATATAAATATATATATATATATATATATATATATATATATATATATATATATATATATATATATATATATATATATATATACAGTCCGTGCCGTGGAGAGGTGGCTGCGACTAAATCAGGGCAACCAGAGATGCTGAAGAGAGTCTGACTCTTTGACCGTATGGAAGGACAATCAGAACGTACGGTTTGGATTCTAACTGCAAATCATTTCAAAAACTACATTCTAGTGGTGTTTCTGACTGCAAACATGAGATGGATGATCAGATTAGAATGCTGGAAAGTTGGAAAAACTCAAATACTGACCAACATCCTCTTGTACCTTTCATTTTTGTTTTGTTTAAGTAAATAAAAATGTGATTAATGAAGCAGGAATTTGATTAATGTTACTGATGTTAATAAATATATTGAATGTTATGGTATTAATGTTGTCTGACAAATCCTGTTATCTCAGTTTCAAGTTTGTAATATTTTGGCTGCTACCAAAAAAAAAAAACCTGTATTTGGTCTCTGTCAATAAACAATGTGATTACAAAGCTGCAGTGATTTAATATTTATCACTTTGGCAGCGTGGAAATGTGGAATTTACTTAGATTTGATTGAGCACAGTATTTGAAAATATTTAGATCCAGTAACTGTTTCACTTAAATGCTTTTGACCGTGAGAATTACTCAGGAGAATCCTGATGTTTTGTTCTAAATAATATGGCGGCTGCTGTTTTACACTTACATTCAAATGATCCTGTCTCTGGTTTTTACGAATCTTCTCCAAGATGGCCAGATTTTCTTTTTCAATGCCATCATCTTCGGACTTCTTTCCATCCACCGGCTCCTCCTCTTTCATGTCATAATGGTCGAGGTCTTGGTCCAAGTCTACGTCCTGCTGTCATGGTGTGATAATTATGTTTAAAATAAAAAAAGCATGTAAAAAAAACCCATGAGGCCATCAATGATAATCCACCAAACTAGGGCTGCCAAGATTAGTCGACTAGTCTCGATTATTATATTTGTCGTCGATGAATTTGATAGTGGATGTAATCGTTTATTTTTCTAAGCTTTGTTTTTCTCTCAAAATTGCAGAAGAGGGACAGTCGTCTCGATAAGCTAATTGGCTAATTAACTGGTAAAATGAACGTCAACAGTGAGCTACTTAATCATAGTTGTAAACGTTAATATTAACAATGACGATTTCATTAGCCTTAGCACACATGTTATGTGTTTGCTTTAACTTTATAATGGCGATGTCGTGTTTGAATAGGAAATGTGATAATGCAAATGTTTTATAATATATATTCAAAGTGCATAGTTTTTGGTTCCTTTTTACAATTCACTAAACATTTATAGTTAAAAAAAAAATTCATTTTATTTTATTTATCACATTAAAAAATGTGAAATGCTGCTACAAGCTGCAAAGTTCATTAAAAGTTGAATGAACTATCATCTTAATTGTCTATATTTTAGTTAGCACATACCTTAAACACTTCGAGCTGGAAGCTAATGATGGTTATACAAGTGCAGCTGCATGCTGGTGCAATAAGCTGCAATTTACCTATGATCTGATTAGTCGACTAATCGCAAAAATAATCGGTGACTAGTCGATTATTGAAATAATCCTTTGTGGCAGCCCTACAAAGTACATAGCGGTACCTCTCCCATTTCTTCCTCCTCTTCCTCTTCTGATGTCACCTCATCAGATAGCCCATGCTGTAGAGAGGAAAACATAATGTGAGTAAACAGATGTGAGAGTTTGACAAAAAAGGCACATAAATAAATGAATGCTATTAATAGATACCTTTCGATCCTGGTTAATTGGACCGGCAGGAAGAGGCTGGTCGAGCATTTCTACATCTGGATGTTGTGGCAGGTTGTAAAGTCGACACAGATCACAGATGAGCCGCTTTAACTGCTGAAGGAGCTGAAATCAAATGTCATGGAATGAGAAGCCTTATCACTTATCAGGTACACATGTTCATTTATACAGCTGCTCTGTCATGAAATGTAATACAGCTTAATACCTAGATTAATAAGTGTGTGTTGAATACATTCATAAGTAAGAAAAGGACCAATTGTGGCATGTGCAAAATCCAGTCAATATGAAATAACCACTCTGCCAAGTGTTACTCATTGTGGTGGAGATGGTAAAAATCCTCTAGGGTTGTGTGGCAGCCAGAGGCGACAGAGTGGATTCCACTAAACAGCAGCAGCAGCAGCAAAGTCTGTTTGCAAACATCCTGTGTCAGTCAAGGAACTGAAATTGAACTTGAGACTGGATTCTCATTCTACAAAAGGAGAATTATGCAAAGCTGACCTTAAAGTCCACAACATCCGGAGCTGAACATCAGTAGAAATCAGGGGGTAGATCTTTTAGATGGATAAAAACGATGTGATAACAGCGCCACATCGTTTTTATCCATCTTAGAGTCTAAGTTTTGCTGCTGTAGGACGGAGTGCTGGGCAATACTAAACTACAAATCAATGACTTTGCATGTGTCGTTTAGGAGGATTTGTTTTTAATTTCTACCACCAACACTTCAAAGTGTCTTTGAACATGACATTTTGAATGAAGCCTTTGAATTTACCTTAAAATAAATGTGAATTGTTGTGTATTGAAATATTGTGTAAAATAATAAATACAAATAATTAAAATCACTGATGTAGTGCACTTCCAGTGTAAATAACTGAATTAAAAATGAAATACAAACACATACATTAAATTAAACAACAAATAAAATGTAAATAAAATACAAATAAAAAAGAAAGACAAGACCAGTTAGCAATAAAGAAAACAAGATAAATTTCAGACTAAATCAAAATGATTGTCAAATAATCTCTTAAAAGGTTTTTGGCCAGAAAGACCTAGGTTTTAGAGATATAATCCTTATGTTTTGACAACTTTTTTGTAATAACTTGGGGCCATAATTGTAAGTGAAGCACAAGTTTCGGTTAATTGCACAGCCGTGTGATGTTGGATCCACCTCCTCATTCAACTTACCAATGTGCTGCCTTTCCTCACATCGTCTAAGCGCTCCAACACTTCAGCCAAACTGGGATCATCAGAGTCAACAAACCATATCGGAGGTGTTGAGGGATAGGATTCCTGCCACAATAGAGAGAAGAAAAATTTAGCCTGTCATGCTTGAGTCTTGATGATTTTATTTCCTGAATATTGAATGTTAACACCACTGTTTTTGTGAAACAGCCAACCTCATCTACATAAAAAGTCAACATTTCTTCCAAAGCCATAAACAGTTCCACCCCAAATGTCTTGGCCCACACAGCCTGACACCAGCTGACTGAACAAAAATGATTTGTCTACGATCAGCTGCAGAGATGAGATAGTATCTCTAGCAAGTGGCTGAGTGAGGCACTAAACCATCAGTGAGATATGTATGCAGTTGTTAAGTCACGTTGTGGAATTCGGTTCATATGACTAATGACTCATGAGGCAATTTGGAATTATAAAGGGGCTAGCCCACGGTAAAATGCAGTATTGTTTGATTAAATTGTGCCATGTGCTGTTATCAGTAGAAGACCTGGGTTTCGAGCCCCAGTTGGAACAAGGGCCTTTCTGCATGGAGTTTGCATGTTCTCCCCGTGTGTGTGTGGGTTTTCTCCGGGTTCTCCGGCTTCCTCCCACAATCCAAAAACATGCAATGTGGGGATTAGGTAAATTGGACACCCTAAATTGACCATAGGTGTGAGTGTGAGAGTGAATGGTTGTTTGTCTCTATGTGTGTGGCCCTGCGATGGACTGGCGAACTGTCCAGGGTGTACCCCGCCTATCGCCCGATGTAGCTGAGATTGGCACAGCACCCCCCGCGACCCTCTGGTGGAGGATAAAGCGGTAGATGATGACTGACTGACTGTTATCAGTAATAATAGCTCCAATAGCAGCCCATGACCAGCTGCAAAACATAAAAATACTGGACACATATAAACAGTAACGTGATGTTTAGTGGATTAGAGAGAGAATGTGCGCATGTTTGATCCTTTGTTTATGGTACACGATGGTCAAAACCAGAAACGTGGCTATGATCACACCTGTAAATGTGCTGAGACACGAGTGTTCGCTCATGTTCAAATTAAGGAGGGTTAAGATAAACCATGTTTTCAAAGGTTAGCTAGAAATCACTTTGCTAAATGTTGTACTTTGGCTCATATGACAAATCCGTTTCATTGATGTTTAGACATTTCTGTGTGCTAGAAGTGCCAACAGATCTTCAAGGACTAGATTTCTTAATCAAAACTATAACTTTAGATCTTGACATGTTTTTTTGGGATTTAGCATGTCACCATACTGTCAATTTCACATCTGTGTCTCATTGTAAGCAATGTAACATTTTCTATTGTTTTACATCCTTAAAAACTGAATATGTTTTTTAATGATTGTGATTGTTACTGGACAAAACAGGTATAACAGGTTGTTTGATATTTTCTGACATTTTATAGACAAAGCAAATAATTTAGACCACAATCAGCAAACGACTCCACAAGGAAAACATTTGTTCATGGCTTTTAAAATCCACATCTTTAAGGCATCTATCATCAATTTTTTCCACCAATGGGCCAAATCAAGGAGCTCCACTGACAACTGAAACACCATGCTCTTCCTACGCCTGGCTTTGCCAGATGGTGTTGTTTAACCAAGACCTAGTGAGTAACTACACCAACAGGGGCAGAGCAGGGAGAAATGAAAACCTCTTTTACTTCATCGCGGGAGGATTGTTATCAGACTGACTCAGGTCAGGTCTTAACATGACATGCCTGTGCCCACCCTCCCAAAATAAACATAATGTGAAATGTGTTTGTGCTCAGAGTTAAGGGTTAGGCATGTGATGATATGAAAAACGTCATGATTGTACCATTATCCTGACCAAAATAATAGGAACGCATGTGTTGATTCTATACATATGCTTACTTCTTGTTGTTGATATCAATATGCTTTTTTTGAGATACTCACAAATAGGAAACAGATTAATGATAGCAGCATTACAAAATCCTTATGCAAACAAAATGCTGAAATGTGATAAACACAAGTTAATAAGGCTACAAATTAAGAATGTAATAAAGATGCTTAGAAATCACAAGGCCCCTGAACGCCTGGATACATACGGTTCATAAATCCAGCCCAATTATTATGCTAATAATGATAAGTGCAACAAGAGCGAGCCCCAGTCTGACATTCCGCTTTTCCTTGACCTATTTAGCAGCAGGTGATATTGGAAACTCTGTTGAGTGAACAGGATATTGTAAAGAGCATTGAATACTAAACCGTACATAATGTAATTTAATTAATGTTTTTTTTTTGGAGTACTGTCCATCACATTGAGTATTTGTTCACTTTTAAAGCTCAGACACTTATGATGTATATGACCTGAATCAGAGCTGGAGTTCAAATGCATACAACTCTTGGCCCATGTGATTATATGTACATGATCAAAACCAGCACAGTTCACACTATAAGCCAATTTAAAAAGGATAAGCAAGCAAAACCAACTTGATTACAGCAATAGCCCATTCTTACATGTTAGCATGGTATTGCTCTTTATGTGTTCTGGCATTCATGAATATAATGATTAAAGCCTTTTTAGAGGTCGAATTGCAGTATATTAATTACATTAAATTGTCACGCAACAGGAACTCATCTTATAATTTAATTATAGCAAACGTATCACGAAGTCGGCGATCTTAAATCGACCCGATAATTTGCAGGTTTAAGAAAAAAATTCTGAAAGAAATAAGGTTTTATGAATTATACGAATTACGGGAAACTGAGAATGCGTAATACTTATACTGAATTAAATGTCATTAAAATCCGGAAATGTTGGTGCAGTGACGATGAGAGAATAGACTGGTTGTTTAATGCCTATAAGTTGGCTGCCTGTGTCTTAAAAGCCTGGGAAAAACGTCAGAAAGGTTCGATGTTTAGTATTATAAATATATATTACGTTTTACTACGGCTTTCTATACCGTGTCTCCAAATATTGGTGCATCGCAAGCCCGGTTGGACTGGACATGTCTTCTTTGCATGACATAACAATGATAATGATAATAATAATAATATACTCTATTAAATCAAACATATTCCAATATATTCACCTGACGGTTCCGTCTATTTAGTGAAAATTCAGATAGAACACAGTTACATTTTTAAACTACGTCTGTATAGGGTTAAAATGAAAACAAGGGGTATTCCGCGGTATATTTGGACATTTTGATACAAAACTACCTAAATTCACAGCACTAATACCGGGAAATTCAGCGCGTTTATGCGCGAAATAACGTTAAGTTTAAAGTGGATAGTGTTGTGTAGTCACAAAGTTAGAACCCGCAGTACTATGAAGTGAAACGCAGTTATTTTGGCTAACAGGCTAACGTTACTTTCAGCGAAGAGGCTAGCACAGAAGCTATCGCATCGTCGTGAATTAATCGACATGTTGGTGTTATTTTCAGAGTAGATTAAACTGTGGTGTTCATTTCATACACACACGTGGCTTCCATAGAGTGAAATGAAGAGCTAACACTTTATTCGGGAGTTGATGAGTAAACACAGAAGCTTCCGCGGAATGGTTTGGTTTCAGGGGATAGTCGGTGGCTGCTCCTGCTGGGTTTGCTACCGGCCTCTGCCGCTGCCTCTGCTGCTGCTGCTGCTGGACTCACCGTGATGTTGCAATGAATGATCAGCAGCTTCTCTCCTGTGACGTTGAACTGGCAGCTGAGTTCGTCTGGTTTCCAGTCTATGATTCTGAATCGCTCGTGATTCGGGTCAAAGATTGACTCCAGAAACTTCAGTTCGGCCTTGAGCCCGGACACCGACATCTTCAGCTCATCTCAAACCACCAGGCCGCTGCTCGCTGAGGGTAAGTCGGGGCGGAGTGCGACCGCGCAGTTGAGTCTGTGTACGGATCTCGCACGTTAGCGTGAGAAGGAAAACAAAGGGGCTGGAGGGGTGGAGGGTTGGAGCACACAGACTCTCACACTGTCAGTGATGAACACAATACCACAACTTCATTTCAGCTTAATTTGGCTTCTTTTCCCAGGGATGAATCGATCGATGCAAATACTTACATGACACTTGCTGATACTCTGAGCTGATAACGTTATTACTCTGTTCATAAACACACTTTTAAGATAAATGTACCAATCAACTCATGCTGTTACCTTTGATCCACCTTCTAAAAATCCACTCTGCCCTCCTCTCTCTGTCCTCGCCATACATTTTCAATGGGGGGAAAGTTACAGAATAAGTCAAATATTTCAGTATTACAGTATTGTTTTGATGTTTTTCTCCTCGCAACACTGGATATATTAAACAAAGAAAAGGTATTTTTTATTCCTTTGATGTCAACTATGTCATCACAGATAATGAAAGCAGCATCATATGAATATCTGTCTTTCTGCTAATCACATAAATGTCCAAGGCTTAAATGTTTAAATTTGGCAGGTTTGTAGGGCTGAACTGTTCAACTGGTCGTTTGGCAGACTTACTAAGGGCCCTACTATATGCAACACATATATCGCTAAAGGAGCAGAGAGAGCATATGCATGCAAAGTGCCATGATGCTGAGTCAGTTGAAGCCTGAGATCTGGGCACTGCACTAGTAATAAAGAAAACAGGAAAACAATACAAGATTCGACAGTGTTTCACTACGACCATTTTGTGTTCAAAGTCATCAAAGGACAAGGCAAGAGTTTGATGGGGGGCACCGTGTGAGAGACGGGGTCGAAGTTATGCCAATGTCTTCCGCATTTGTTGTCCGGACGCTGCCAGGTTCGGCACTGTACTCACTATTGGATCATCTGCTGAGTTCTAGGCCTGTCAGGCGATTCCCTTTCCCAGTGGTATCAGGGCGCTATGGTGGCCTTTCTGTACCGGAAAAGATTCTTAATCTCAAAAAAAAGTATTTTTAATGACAGTTATTTCAACTGTCATTAAAACACCTTAACACAAAACAACAAAACAACCAGAAAGATTTACATTACCATCAACAAAAGCAAGCCTATAAAATTGGTTTTAAGAAATTATTTAAGGAGGTTACTGATTCTGCAAGCCTAATCTCCTCATGCAGGCCATTCCAAAGTTAAAGAAGATCCTGTGGTTAAGTACATTTGTAAATAAAACAAAAATGGCTTCTATAGCTATCAGCAATTGTATATATGTATTTATATATGCATATATACACATATATATATTTACCTCATTTATACTATTTCTCAGGTAAATGTATAGATGTCTGTCAGAAATATGATCTCATGGTGTGAAATTTGAAAGTAGTAATTTGATCTTCAACTTTAAATTATGCTTTAAAAAGTTATTCTGCAAAGTAGGTGCTGTCACTGCCAAGCCGAGTATTGGACCAATGCCTGATAATGGTATCACATCGGTGCATCCCTATTATCACATTACATATTTTAATTTGGCAGTATTTTTCAAGAACCTGTGAAGACAAGATGACATTATCTCATTTCACGTATGGATATATATAATATAATGGATTTATAATATATGCGCAAACAATTTGAAACGTTGAAAGAGTTGGATCAAAATCTTCATTCTGTGATTCTTTTTTAAATTTTTTATGTGTAAATATGGATTCAAACAAAGTGTGTGTCGAGAAAGTGTGATTTTTAAAAAGCCATTCAAAGCTATGTGCACAGATTTGACAGTAGGTGGCACAAAAGATCTGCTTACAACATATCATGAACACAGCAGCGGTGCCATGAGCAGCACACACATTTTACAACAGGACTCTTATCAGCGGCGCAAAACACCTTACGACATACCCGTGTTTCTGTAGGAGAGGATATTACCTGATGCATAACTGCATGTACTTATTGCACATGAGTAGTTGCAACAGCTGAAGTGACACATTTACGTAGGATTGCTTCTCCTGTACCAGTGGCTTTGGGTAAGTGTTTATATTACTCAAGATAAAAAGCTTTTATACAACTAAAAACAGTTATGAAATATGTAATTAATACTCATATGTTGGGTTCTACATACTCAATCATGAGTGACATTGAAAAAAAATGTTTACAAATTTTGTGTTTGGAGTAAAGATGCACTGATTACATTACATTTTAATCTTTGTGGAAATATCTATTATAACTTTAACACATTTAAAAACTGTAAAAAGTACATTTACAAATAATCTTAAAGCAATAAAACAACAAAGGCAGAAACAGGCAGCAGTAAAATGTACAGTAATGCCAAACAAAAAGCATGAGAGACAAACACTATGAAACCACCCTCAGGCAAAATTAATCAAATGGATAAAGTATAAATACACAGAAAATAAAGCTCAACAATGGCATCATATAAAAGAAAAAGTTAAAAAATAGGTTTTAAGAGATTATTTTCATGAAGTCACTGATTCTACAAGCCTTATCTGCTCAGACAGGCCGTTCCAATAGAGGCGCACAGTGAAAGAAGATTTCAGAGCATTTATATGAGTTAAAGTATCAATAAAACAAAAATAACTCGTAAATGTAAGTGTCTAGTGATATTAACTTGAAAGTGCTAAATGTAAAACTGTGGCAACATTTCCCTCAACAGCTTATAGACAATTAAGCTTGACAATTTGTCTTTTAAAATTTTCCATGGCAAAGTAGATAGTGTCACTGTCAAAAAAAGGTGTACATTTGCCTCAGAGGTTAAGTGACATAGGAAAATACAAAGTGGCATCAAAGGGAAATAGGCTACCGAAGAACCAAGTTTAAACCTGACCAAACTGCCTGACCTATCTCCTTTCACCACTGCATGAAATATTATAGTTCTTGTAAACACTGAATGAAACATACAAACTGGACAGGCACTGATGTGTTTTTGTTTTTAAGGTCTGAGGGACGTCAGCATGAAGGTGCCTCCTTTATCTCTGATCAACTTTACTCTACTGTTGGGTCAAATATTCAGCGTATCTGCGGGGAAAATACTAGTTTTCCCACTGGATGGAAGCCACTGGGTAAACATGAAAGTACTGATAGAGGAACTACATGCCAAAGGACACGAGGTCACTGTGATTCGCCCATCAGATAGCTGGTACATCAGTGAAAAGTCTCCTTTGTACACATCTGTCACACTTCCGTTCAAAGCAGGCTTTGAAGAAAACTTTGAAAAACTTTTGACTCCACTGCTGGAGATCCAGCTGCGGGCTTCATCTACATATCCATGGTCTGACATCTGGAAAGGTCTCCAGATGAGGCAGGCAGTTGTGAACCAGTTCAATGACTTACATAAGCGAGTGAGTGAAATGATCATTGAGATGTTTGAAGATAAAAACCTTATGCGTTCGTTACAAAATGCCAAATATGACGTGGTTTTGACTGACCCTGGCATTGGTGGAGGAGCCATGTTGGCACGCTGGCTCCAAGTTCCTCTTGTTAATAATGTCAGATGGACCTATATAGGAGAGGCTCATTTACTTATTGCCCCCTCTCCTATGGCATACATTCCTTTCACTGCAACAGAGCTGACAGATAGGATGACTTTCCCTCAAAGAGTCAAGAATTATTTGAGTTATATGATTGGGATGTACACAATGTCGTCAATGTCATATCCTCACTACGAACCTGTGGTCAGGAGGTATTTTGGTCCTGATGTAGATTACTCATCATTTGTCCTGGAAGCGGATATCTGGCTCATGAGGACTGATTTCATCTTTGAGTTTCCCCGTCCTACGATGCCAAATATTGTCTACATGAGTGGATTTCAGTGCAAGCCTCCTAAGCCACTGACTGCAGACCTGGAGGATTTTGTCCAGAGTTCTAAAGATCATGGGGTCATTGTGATGACCTTAGGAACTTTAGTGGGGAAGCTCCCTCAAGATATTGCTGAAGAGATAGCTGCAGCCTTTGCACAGCTGCCTCAGAAGGTTGTATGGCGGTACATGGGACAAAGGCCAGTTAGCCTGGGCAATAACACATTATTAGTCGACTGGTTGCCACAGAATGACCTGTTGGCACATCCCAAAACTAGAGTGTTTGTGAGCCATGGAGGCACCAATGGAGTTCAAGAAGCAATTTACCACGGAGTTCCTGTAGTTGGGTTGCCAATATGTTTCGATCAGCCTGATAACCTCTCCAGAATCAAAGCAAAGGGAGGAGCAGTGACTGTGAAGTTTGCCATGCTAGACAGACACACTTTTAAAGATGCACTGATGACAGTTCTTTATAACTCTTCTTACAGGGAAAACATGCAGAGACTTTCTAGGCTGCACAGAGATCAGCCAATTAATCCACTGAGCCATGCAGTGTTTTGGATAGAATATGTTATGAGGCATAAAGGTGCTCGTCATTTGCAAGCACAATCCATCAAAATGTCCTGGTTTGTTTACAACTCCCTCGATGTCATTGCTGTTTTTTTGGTTGTTGTCCTGCTCCTGACATTTTTCTGTATATCCATTGTAAGATTACTGTGGAGACTGATTGTTGGGAAAAAGGTTAAACGTGAATGAACAAATGAACAGGCAGTATGATCAATGACTTGTGCTTAAACCAAGCATTTCCATTAGGGCTGCAACAACTATTCTATTATTAATTTATGTAACGTAATGTACTTTATTTCTACATTTTACAACAACCCACAGTTGACCAAAGTGCCTTACAAAATAAAAGCATTACAGACACAGCAATAAAGGCAGACGGTAAAAACAAATTCATGAAACATAAATCAAAGCATGAAAATACCAATTAAAACCACACAAGAATAAGAAGTGAACTAAAAGAATAAAAACTGTCACCACAAAAAGTGGTGACAGTGTGTGTAAAAAAAATAGTGATATCTTATGGTGAAACTGTAGATCAGTGGTGTCAAACTAGCGACCCGTGGATCATATATGGCCCCCCAATCGATTACATGCAGCCCACCAATTACTATCATGTGTTTAAAGACAATTTAATACTGAATATGTTAGTTCCGCCTTGAATAGTGTTGAATAGTAATAGTACATTTGATAGACATTTGATTATTAAATGTATTGCCTTTACATTATTAACTGCATTTAAATAAAAGACTACAGCTACAATTGCAGTTGTCCATGTTATTATTAACTTAATCTTAGATTTAATTCTGTGTTTTTTGATATTCATAGATTTATTGTGTCATTATACTGAAGTACACATCGTTCCATATCAAAACAAGCACTTTTACATTGAAATTCTGCTGTCCCATATTGCAACATCATGACGAAATATTGTGATAGGTTTTTAGCTCATATTGCCCATCTGCTACTGAACAGTTGTGTTTTCACACTTTATATTCTCTAGACTGGCCCTCTCTTGACCAGATTAGATGCTCATTGGCCATCAGGTCATTTTGAGTTTGACACCCCTGCAGATTATGGCAAGGCCCTTTTGTTAAGAACAGCTTATTCTAAGGCTAAAGTGATCACACACTTATATAACCACATATATTTTGGTGGTATGTTCAGTTTTTGCCAATAAACCCAGTAAAAACAGTGTTGTGCTACATTTATGCTTATTGTTTTGTTAAAATAAATAAATAAATCAGATTTTGAAAGGTCCGGTGTAGCTTAATTTATTTCTGCTCCACTCGATAGTGCGTGAGTAGCAGCCTGTCTCCAAGATCTCGCGGGATTTGGGATTAATGGAGTTCTGTCACTCGCTCATATACCGGGGCTGACAGCGTGAGGTGGGAGCGACTCAGGTACCCGCTGCTGCAGTACCTCTGGGCACCGCTAGTCGAGCTAGTGACACTTCTTCTTCCTCCTCCTCCTCTACCTCTGCGTGACACGGTTGGAGTGTGTGCAAGTCTCGGACGAATCCACGCCGCATCACCATCTCCTTCATATCCCGCTCAAGTCACCTCAGCGCGCGCGTGTCGGTATTTTTCATCTCCCGGCTGTGAAGATGATGAGAGGTGGAAAACGAGGAGCCGCAGTCATGTCCTTCTCTCTGGCGATAGTGGGAGCGTTGATGCTGCAGTGTGTCTCCTCTCAGAACGGTAGGAAACGGCTTTTCTTCTCACTCTACAAACATGATGTAGTCACACGTCAAGGCGAAAATGCGGCTAATCACCACAAGACGTGTGTAGTCATTAAGCCTGTCCAGCACGAATATCTGTCCAACTGCCGAGTCTCGTCTCATAATCCCTCAATGCCGCACTACAACAAAACCATACCGGTTTTTCTGTTTGTCCATTTAAATGCAGGTTCAATAAATCATTGATATGCTACAATCTGCATTAGTTAGGTCTTAAATGGGCCACACGAAGAGGAGGAGGAAGAGGAGGAAGAGGAGAAGGAGGAGAAGGAGGAGGCCTTGCGTGCGACGTCCCTAAAATGTCCTTTGAAGTGTGTGAGCTGAATACAGAGTCGAAATAGGAGCAAGGACAAGTTCTGCTCATAAGACTGCACAGCTATGATGGTCTACTGAAGTCAAAGGCTGATGTATGCTTCCAGTGCACACACACAGGTGCGCGCAGCTCTCCTTTTAAGGACTCTTCTGTGACTTCTATTCATTTGGATAGCCTAACCAAAGCCTTGTCCTTAACTTTAACCATGACCAGTTAATGCATAACTCTAAGCTTAACTTAACAAATTTAACCACCATTCAAATATTAGCTCTAAACTTAACAAATGCCTCAGAAATGAGATTTCTGCCTCATTATTAGGACCAGATTTTGGTCTGTATGAGGACTACTGGTCCTGACAAGGTCTCTGTTTATGCCACTAAACGTCCTAAAGCGGTAACAAATACACACATGGACATACACACACACACAGATTGGGCAGATTAAAAAAATCAATCAATATTTGAACTTCAGCACCAATTCCTGAATTATACCTTTTTAAAAACCAATTTTATGAAATCTGGTTTAATAGAAAATATATTATACCCACAGTTCGGTAAACAAAAAAGAGAAATACTTAATTGGCTCACAGTTTTTGATATAGGTGATATAGAGTTTGATTTGATACCCGGCCCTACACAAACACACACACATTGGTTTGCACAACTGTGTACTTGTTAGGACACTGCAAATGACTAACATTCATTTGGAAAACCTTATTCCTAACCTGTAACATAACCAATCAACCATAGCCAAACACAATTCACATCTTAGCCCTAACTTTAACCAGCCTGCCTCAGCATGGGGCAATTTTTAAGTTTCTTAAACATAAACCTTAATTTAGTTAGTTTGTATCAGTATGTAGCTGTGTAAATATATACATGTAACTTTTTAGTGAACATTTTAAATTGAAAAATAAGAATCAAATGAATATCATTATAAATCATGGCTCTTCAGAATATGCCCCAGCTCCTACTGTCCGTGCCTGCGTATCCTCAGAGGTCAATAAGGTCATCTGTCCATTTCAGCAGTGGTCAAAAAAGACAACGAAGAAGACAAAAACAATGGATGCTTTCTTGAGACTATGTGAGGAGCTTCACTGGTACAGCACTATTTAGAGCTCGTATATTACTGGTGGTGCTTTTACACCAGAGCTATTTGGTCAACTTTAAACGGATCAGAGTTCCTTTCCTCGGATAGCCCACTTTGTTTGAGCAGGTGTGAAAACTAATCCAAACTCTGGTGTGGACCAAACGAGCAAACTCTGGTCCACCTGAAAATGTGGGTCTCGGTTTGCTTGCAAGTGAACCCTAATGCGGTTAGTTTACAGTGGGAAATTTTAAATGGCGTGTCCAGTGAACCAAAGAGAGGAAGTGAAGATAGCTTGCTTGCTGCTCATACTAGGCAGCTTCTTATGAAAAAACATTCAGGTTTGAACACCAAAGTAAAAACAGAAACCTCAAGACATTTGGTGTTACACTACTGTTTGTTTTTGTGGTGAACACACTGGCTGAAGCAGATGGATTTTCAGTCCAGGTCAATCAATGAGCTGAGTTTTCTTCTTCCTCATGATTTTTCTCTGCCTAGTCAGTGCTGTTGTGACTGTGTGATTTTGTCCAGGCGGGTTTGGTCCACTTAGTGGTTCACTGTCACAGTGTGAAAAGTAAACCAAAACAAAGAAACACAAATGAGTTTCGACTCCTGGTGAGAACTGCATTGAGCATGCATGCGTGCAACGCTTCACTGACACAGATCCTCATTTAGCACGAACAGAAACGCAGCCATGTACGAGCACGAGAAGCTGCTCTCCACAGATACGGCATGCACAAAGTATGACCAGGCCCTAAACCATTAAGACTGTATATTAGCAAGCTAGACAGCATTTTATGTGAAATATAATAAAACTCCATTTACAATTATACCCATAATAGAAATTCACCAAAATTCTGCAGCTACAGCATGTCGAGATATGACTCTGTAATTCAGTCTCCAGCAGTGCATCCCTGATTCCTATTGAAGAGTGGGATGATTTTCTGCACCACTCTCTCTTTATATCTTTGTGTCAGAGTATGTAATTAGATGTAGGACCTTGGAAGTGCGGCTCTGTAAATAGCATTGGTCCATTTTGCTGCATGCGTCTATATTTAGAGCCGAGATGCTGCACTGGGAACCATGGCTTTAATGTCATCTTGCAACAGTGAATCGGTTAAGTCTTCGCTGAGGTGCACTACGCTGCAGAATGGCATTGATTTCTCAGCGTGCCTCTATTTGTCCAAATTGCTCTCTGCTCATAAATCTCATCCCAACACGCCGGGTCAGTGTAGCACTGTGCAGATACTGTGTGAAAATGAGTGAGATCCTTTTTTTTCCAGCACTTATCTTCCCCGGAGTTGACCATGTGTAGGAATGCATTACACCTCTTCTATACTGCACTCCCACTCCTTCATCAAACAACACTACGGCAGATGAAGCCCACGAAGATGCAGGTTATACAAATAGCCTGGTATCTGACAGGAAGCTTTGTTACTGACATTTAAAGAATTCAAAGAGGCTTGATGGTTCAGAGAATGTCACAGTATGCATGTTTTAATTGTTATTGACAGGCTGAATCTCGTTTTAAATTTTTTTAATTTGTTGTCAAACTGAGCCCTTTAATCCAAAATATTGATGCACATACATAGAGAGAAACCCTTCCTAAACCCTTTACGAGTTTCAGCTCAAGTAGAGAGGTGGTTACTTTTTTGTCTAATTTCCTATACACATGCCATGCAGATGCACATGCCAGGTCTCAGTTAATGAAAAGATCAACTCTGAGTGTTAATTTCATGAGAAAGGAAGTGCAGTGATGGTTTTGAATGAGCCTTTGGGTTCATATTAATGTATAATCTATAATCTGTTGACAAAGCTTCAATATCATGGAGCTGTGGTTTGTTCCGTTTCATTTTCCAAGACTTTGTTGATAAACATGGAGAATAATAGTATAAATTTAGCCCCACATTTAGTCTTCTCTGTCACTGTATTCATGAGTGAGGATATGTAAACAAACAAGTGAGCCCAACAGTCAGGCATGAGCAGTACAGCGGTGTGCAGGGACGGTGTCACTGACTCGCCAATCGTGACACATCTCAAGCTGACAGGACTGGTCTCTTGACGGTTCAGTGATATGGTCTGAGCTGTTGGGTTTTCCTCTTCAGCCCCAGTCATGTTGTTATCTATCTGTTATCTTATCTATACAGGAGTTGATGAATCATGATGGATTATGATGTTTGTTGTCATTTTTTTGTGATCATCTGCTTGGTCTGGCTGTGTGTGTCTCTTCCTCCTCCTACTTTGTTGCTGTAGAGTCATTGCTTCTATGGAAACAGAGGGGGTCTATTACCAGTGGGCCCACACACTCCCCAGAGACCCAGAGCTGCAGCTTCTATAAATCTCTCAATCTCCTGTGCACAGTGCCTATATAGACCACATTTATGACTATGTAAAGCCCTCCTGCTCCTCCCTCCGAGGAACCATGATCAATTCTTTCACTTATCATATTTGTCTTTATGAAAGGGCAGAATCTCAACTCCACCATTGAATAATTATATAAACACGCTTCTCCAAGCATTAATGATCATTATCTGACAAGATGCACTGGAAAATAAGAAGAAGGTCACTTGGAGGACTGTTGGATGGGAGCACTGTGTGAGCCAGACACAAATTTAAATGATGTTATTAATTGGACAAAACCAAATGAGAGCCGTGCAGGGACGTCCCAGCAGAATTGAATTAAAGCTTCCCAAGAATAGCATCGAAGGCTGAGATGAGGCACGTCTGAGGTCGTCTCCTTGTTGCTACCCAAAAAAGTCGACGTTGCCCCTGCTGACAGGTTCAGGGTGATGTTAAACAAATGATAGATTAATCAAATAGAGACAGAAAACAGACAGAAATGATGTTGTTTGGTTTATCTTCTCGTATTTACATTTAAAAACAAGTACAAAACAAGCAAACTGAAAATGTGCACTGCTGGCCCATAGGAACAATAGATGTGATTTAATGGATTAAGCAATTAATAACACATATTATTGGCAGTGTCATTAATATTGTTATTGATTGTTTGTTGTGAGGAAGTTTTTCAGGCTTGTTTCCAAGTATTTTATCAGACAAACAATGAATCAATAAATAGTTATATAACACGATTTTTCTGAAGCTCTGTTCTATTCTGCTTGTTTTATTGTCTTCGTTTTGAACATGCATTCACCTTTGTCTATACTTTTTACATTTTAAATTGAATGTAACTTTTGTGTAATTTTCATATTATTTCACATTATCTGTTTTACTGTCTGGTCTTCTTGTGATTTACCCCACTTTTCTCTTACCCTTTCATCCTACGCCTGCTTTGCTTCACTTTTTTTTTGTGTGTGTGTGTGTGGTGTGCATCTTTGGACCTGTTGTCCCACAATTCTTCACCAACAACAACACCGCCGCTGCCGCCACCAGCGGGCTTTGTGAAGTCACCCTTTTCCGAGACTAAGCTCACAGATGATGTCTTTGAGCTTTACTGTGATGTGGTGGGAACCCCCACCCCGGAGATTCAGTGGTGGTACGCTGAGATCAACCAAGCCGATTCATTCAGGCAACTGTGGGACGGCGCCCGCAAGAGGCGAGTGTCCATCAGCACGGCTTATGGCACCAATGCTGCAAGTGTGCTCTCCGTGTCCCTTCTCACACTGGACGATTCGGGTACATACGAGTGCAGAGCCAGCAATGACCCAAGACGTAACCACCTGCACCTTAATGCAGCCACCCCCTGGATTCGTGCCCAGGCCACTATAACTGTGATGCAGAGTGAGTGGTCAGTGTAGAGGACCCCCTCCCCCTAGCAGCCAAATAGAATTGTTCCTGTGTGATTTAGCTTCCCTCAGACCTTTCTATGGGAGCGCCACCTCGCTAGACTCCATCCTCCCCTGCGGACCTGGAAAATGAAGAAAAACACTATCAACTCATCCTTGTGTGAATAAGTGGAGTTGTCGTGTTTTGCTCATTACTTAGCAAATCCCTTCAGTATATCCCTCATCCTTAGATAGTCCTGTTCTCCTTCATTTCCTTTCACTTAGACAATCTTATGTAGTTGCAGACAACATTTACTTGTTCTGAGATTTGACAGAATGTCACATGAACAGGACAATGCTGAGCTGTGCGTGTGTGTGCTGGCCAAATTGATTGTGGCTGCTTGGATTGAGAGGTGTTTACGTGTCCAAACAAGGTGCAGATAATCAGGATTAAGGAGAATAGAAACTCTCCAATTTAGGTCACGAATACTTACAAGCTACAGCTTGCATTTCAGCCAGATTAAAAACTCAGATTCCTTCAAAACTACTTAATCTTAAATAGGGACTGATTAGACCTTGACCCAGAGTCATTTTTGTTGGCTCCAAGTCTCCTTTTGTCACATTGAGCTCAGCTTGTGATGCCAACAGGATTGAGCTACTGAAAAAGTTATAATCACTTGATAACCTGATTTGTTTACATTAATAAAAATATGTTCATTTCAGTGTGGCTGAGGACTCAGGCCTGCAGTGAATCAGAAATGCTTGCAGACCACAACACAAGTGACATGTTTGCACAATGAATCCAATACTGGGCAATAATATTTATTTAAGTAAAGCATCTGCTCAGTGTTACTGCCAGAATTGAATGCTTCTCATTTCAGTTCTACATGGATGTTGTGTGTACTTGATTTCTCTACTTTAAATGTTTACAGGCATTTTTTGATTTTTTTTCTCTCCATACAAGCTACTGAAAATAATGCAGAGAATCAATAGCTTTCTATTTCAGGAAGAAACCCAAAGGAATTCCTCCCACTATTCAAATCTATTGCTGCTCTATATTATATTTATCTATTTTCTGAACTGATAATCTGTCCTCACTCACGTATCCAAGCAAGCTTTGCCTCCATGTTAGCTGATCTGTGTCTCTTTCGCAGAGCCTTCAATCGCCACCTCCGAACAAATCACCCTTCCTGTGGAAGGTAACGTTCTCATGCTGCAGTGCAACCTGACCGCCGCCAATGGTGTCCATGAGGAGAGCTACTGGATGAAGAATGGCGAGGAGATCCAAGAGACGCGCAGTCCAAATAAAAACACAGAGTACAGGTCAGAGTCTTAACAAACTCTAATGCAGCCGTGAGTGTCTTTGTGCGTGCACGAGTGCTATGAGCCTGGTCTGGGTTTATATAAGTTGTGTGTTTATGTTCTGCAGGCTGAACAAACCAAGGGCAGATGATGCTGGATTGTACATGTGTGTCTTCACCTTTGAGATGGGTCTTCCAGGCAATGCCACCATCGAAGTCAAATGTAGGTGTTGATTTGTGAGCCACAGGCGTCTTTGTTAGTTTCAAGGCCACACCAGAGATAAAAATGGCCCGAGTGGCCTTGAGCACCAGCAGCCAAGCTTAGGATTCTGGTGTGAGGACCTGTGATTTCCAACTCCTCGGCAGGCTGCTTAGAGGCAGCCGGCGCCCTTGCCGCCTCCATCGAAGCAACAGTCAGCTCAGTGGCAGCAGATGGTGTCTTGTTTGTCTAACAGCAAAGGATTATGTCTCCATGGTAAAATCTGATGAGCCTTTTCAGCTGTTTCACATGCATCTATATGGAGAAATTTTTTTTTTTTTTCTATAATTTACTTTTATTTTATAGGAATAATTAATTTTTTTCCAAACAGAAAAAGAAATTTCGAGGCAGGTAGATTTACAAAACACCACAACAGAGACCCTTTCAGCTGTTTATAAAGCCTTTATATAATCTATTAGTATTTTACTAGTATATGAATGTCAAAACGTATAATATGTATGTTCTGGTTTTATTCCTTTATCTGCAACAGTAATTTGTTTTATTGCAAAGTACATTTTCTTTTTCCTCTGGAAAGTACTGTCGCCCTTGAAAATTACAAATTGAATAAATAATTAATAATCATTCGAGGGACCACTGTAAATCAGTTGTGTGAAGATTTTCTTTTATGCAGCCATTTTGTTGCATCTCTCTTACTAGCACATATTAATTCAAGGAACGTCTGTTTATCACATAACTGTGCAATGGTTCACTTGACAGGTTTCAAACCTGGCAGGTGACTTAGGACACAGGGTGTGCAGTGCTGACTCGGCAGTATTTAGATGAGAAACGTAAGAGATATCGATGGAAACGTGACAGATGTGTTGCTGGAACGAACCGCTTCCATCCCGTCTCACATGGAGAAATGACTCTTCTAATCATTTCCGGCAGGCTGTACTGAATGGAGGCAGATGCCACCATGCTCACGTTCTGATATATATACAGGTTACCGCAGCAACCATAGTAGTAAATTACACACTTGAATGGCATTGCTTGAATAACACACCAGTGTTGACTTTGACCTTGTTTGGATAAGAAATACGAGAGATGTCTATCTGTTAATCCCATAACTGTTCAAAGGTCAGTCGACTTACTAAGGGCACCTGAGTGTGCGGTGGCAACTTTGATATTATAATACTATTGTAAAGTATTGTGTATTATCCGATTCTGCATAACAATTGAAAGATTTAAAGGACAAAGTCATTTATTGTGTTCATGCAGCTGACATGACTACACCTAAATGTATAAATGCTGGCACTAATAGTACTAATATTATTGTTACTTACTGTCACAAAGATATTTGATAGTGATTTTTTCCCACATTTCAGCTGCTCCTGAGATTGTAAGCCACAAGCGTAGTGAGAATAAGAACGAGGGCCAGCGCGCTGTGCTCTACTGTAAGTCTGTGGGATATCCTTACCCTGTCTGGACCTGGTGGAAGTTCAAGAACGGCATATTTCGGGTATGTGGTATGATACGTGACTATACATTCATTTACCAGGTAAATGTGTCCTATCCACAGGCGCTGTGTTTTGTTTCTTTGAGATTTGGTACATTACACACATTACATCACATTACTGTATTTACTCTTATTCTGCTTTGTGCTGACAAATACGAATAGAATAACAGTTATAATGAGCCAAGCGTGATCATTCTTAAACTCAAACTGTCCCTGGGGACAATAAAGTACTTGAGGTTGATAAGACTAAGTTTAATACGTTTCCACAACACGGTACATTTGGTCATAAAACATGACGTAAACCCTACACAACAACACTCGGCAATTAAATCAATTCTGGTACAGTATGTGAATGTTATTGTGTCATATAAAAGACTCAATCAGAGTCCAAGTTTGTTAAAGGAGGAGAAGTTAAATATCCACTGTGGCTTACTTAAACTAAACAAAAGGTCCAGTGTGTAACATTTAGATTCAAATATTTTTAATTGGGCAGAAATTGAAGATAAAATTGTTTTATTCTATTTAATTCAATGAATAGTTTTTCATGACACTAGAATGGGCCTTTTTATATTAATGTCAGGAGCCGAGTCAGCTCTACGGAGGACGACATTTTGGACCTCCATGTTTTTACAATGGACAAACTTAACCTATCTTTGGAG
This sequence comes from Solea solea, assembly GCF_958295425.1. Lineage (NCBI taxonomy): Eukaryota > Metazoa > Chordata > Actinopteri > Pleuronectiformes > Soleidae > Solea > Solea solea. Next base: position 12,472,439 of record NC_081145.1, on the reverse strand, counting down.
TTTTGATGCTTTTTGATGCTAACTGAAGACTACATAGGTTCTCCAACACACTTGGAATGTTACTTCATTTTCAAGTTGGATTGGATACACACGGTACCTTAATGCTCTATGAATAATACTTAATACTCAAATGAATGTTATACCACTTCATGTCAACCAGAAACTCCTAAATATTGTATATCCTTTCATGCTTTGAATAATAACGACAAATGGATAAAATATATTGAAGCTGTAAAAATGCTGATGTTTGTAAAGGAGTGGAGAAAATGATCTAAAACTTTTTGTTCACATTCTTCCTTGACAGGAAATTGACAACTCGACCGAACGCCACTTTGTCATGAGCAAGGACAACTACACCGAGCTCCACATCGTCAACCTGGACATTAATTTAGATCCAGGCGAGTTTCACTGCAATGCCACCAACATGATCAGCAGCCGCGACGAGAAGTCTGTGCTGAGGGTTCGCAGCCACTTGGCCCCCCTGTGGCCTCTCCTGGGGGTTCTGGCCGAGATCATCATCCTGGTCATCATCATCGTCGTTTATGAGAAGCGCAAGAAGCCGGAAGATTTACAAGACGGTGAGTCACCAGTGCTTTGAATATTTTAAATTTCTCTGTTTTGAAATGTCTGAACAGAAAGTGCAGTTTTGACTTCTAAATGTCTGCCTAAGTCTTTCATTTTGCCAGAGATGCCAACAGAGGAGTCACTCGACTCTGTGCTGTGCCCCAGTTCAATAATTTAGTCTGGCAAGGTTGACCCAACAGGCAGACAGTGTTGCACGAGGTCACACCTTGTCAGGACTGTTTCGCCCATTTAATATTCATGAGGAATATGATACTGCAGTGTTGCAGAGGTGGACGCTTTCAATTATTAACAGCTTTCCAAGGACCTTGCACTGTCCCCAAGCTGCTGCAAGCTTAACCAGGGAGACATCATTTAATTACATCGCTTGCATATAGTATGTCTTCCTGGGGTTTTCCAATATGACCAAGCATTTTATTTTCCAAGAGATTTAATTTATGCTCGCTGATTAGACACAACACACAATGAATGGCAGCTCTGTGTGACTCTGCTGCGTCACAGAAATACAGTACATTGCCACCATTGTTTATTTCATGATCACAAATGAATGTAGTGAATGTATTGTTTATCAGAATGCATGCATTTACATGCATTTATTTGAATTATATGAGCTGTGGATACTGAGTACTATAAGAGATTGTTGTGTAATGAATATCTCATCCTGCCCTTCTTCCAATTTGCATAACCTAAAACATGTTTGTGGTAAGTGTGAGACTCTGCATGCCTCATGAATTTCAACAAGCAGTCTCATTTCTTTTCACGTCAGGACACCGTTCTGTTAAGCTTCCTCCATATTTGGTGTTAGTGTCAAGTGCATTTTTATTTTATTTTCTAAAAATATTTTTTGAAAATCACTCCAGCAGTTAAATGGCATGAAAGTCATCACAAAGAACTGACACTATTTTATCTCCATCAGTCATTTCTACTGTCACTGTTTCACGCCAGTGATTGATCAGCTGCAGTAAAGCTCTCCACTGATGTCTTTGAGAGAACAGATGTTCTTTAGTCAGCCCTGCTTGTCTGTGCATGACGACAGTATTTTGTTTCATTTAAAAGAAATCCCTGTGTGTAACTGTTCCCACTTGCACATGCATCTCATGTGTTGTGTGTTGTGCCGTGCTGGACATGAACTGCATTTTTTGTGTGTGTGTGTGTGTGTGTGTTTGTTGATGACCTCACAGAATTGTTATGGTGCAGCATGATGGTGCATTGTCTCCTATGCTGTTACTTTGTCACGGCTGCATTTCCATAACAGAACACATTTAAAACACGTTACAGCTGAAACATAGAGGTCGTCAAGAGACTCAGGATGAAATGTGTTTGTCACATCTTTTCTGTGTCACTTCATCAACTTGTGCAACGTCCTTGCGATTATTTTATTTTTTGGTCTTCATTTCTCCATATTTTCCCTTGTTGCCTCAGATGATGACCCAGCTGGACCAGTGTAAGTATAACTCTTTGACCTTCCTTACCTTTTTATCTGTTTAGCCTGGTACATTGATGTGTTCTGTGGTAGCTCATCCTCATGTATCGGCTTCTGCCTGTAGAGCTAAGAATCTGGTTTAGAGCTGCAACTAACAATTATTTTCATAATCGATCAATCTGGCGATTATGTTCTCGATTTATCGAGTAATCGTTTGGTCCATAAAATGTCAGAAAACGTTAAAATGTTGATCAGTGTTTGTCAAACCTGGAAATGATGATGTTCTCAATTGTCTTGTTTTGTCCAAAAACCAAAATGATTCACTTTTAATGATTTCTTTGCCATATGGAGCAAAGAAATGAAGAAAATATTCACATTCAAGGAGCAGAAACAATCATAAATCTTGTTTTAATAATGAAAAAAGATTCAAACCGATTAATCGATAATCAAAATAGTTGAGGATCAATTTAGTAATCGATTAATAATCCAGTGATTGTTTCAGCTCTAATCTGGTTGACCAACAAACACTTGTATTGATGCTTTGTTTCATTCATGTGAAGTTAAAGTCAGTTATTCTTGACTTGTTCCTGATTAGGAGACACAGCATCCAGCAGATTTAAGCTATAAATATACATGTTTATATCATGACTATAATATAAGATGATAATTATCACCCAATAATTATGTGTCTCAGCAAAATAAAAATGATTCTACACTTGGAGCTAACATTTTCATCACTGATCAAAGGGTTATTCCACTCAAAACTCTGATAACATCAATGTTTCTCTGACATTATATTTATTCACGCTGAGTAATAGTAGTTGTTGTGTGTGAAATTAGCGAAGTGACCCGTTAATCTAAGATTAATTAGTATTTGGTTGATAAAATGTCAGAATATGTGCTAAATTTGCACTATAAACTGACAGACCCATAATCATCAACCATGAGTATCTAATTAATAACGGACTAAGTGTAATTTATTTGAAAGAGAACTGCAGTGATTGACAAGTTATTCGTACTAGAACCAAACTGCCCTTACAGTCTCAGCTCTGCTATACACGCTGTGATTTGATGTGTGGTCTGATTGTGTCATTTGTCTCCTTTTTTTTAAAAGGAAAACTAATTCGACCAACAACCACAAAGACAAGAACCTCCGCCAGAGGAATACAAACTGAGCAGCTTGTCTGCTGAGTAAGTATTGAATTATTTAGAGGACGCCTGTAGATGATAAGTATGTATGACAAGCCTGTGGCCAAATCTCAACATGATCCACTATAGAGAACCAGATTGTCGCTGTAAAGTAACACAAGGCCTAATGAGTTGTTTACTTTTTGTTTTTTTGCAGGTGTCATGACACATGTATTAACCATATGAAGGTAAACAAGAAGAGAATCCATACCATTTGATAACGGGATGTGTCTGCCATTAAACGTATGGTTGTGGGGGAGTTCACTGAGGCATGCCTTATGATTGTTGTGCTACGGTGTGAGGTCACGAGGTACTCGAAGCATTGTGGGATTGTTGACATTATAACCATTGTTGCTGCATGCAGTTGTTGACGTTTATGATTTGTTAACCTCTTAATCACTTACTTTACATTTTTACTTCTTCTTAAATAATGCATGCAAGATGTTGACCTTCTGTTTGACACAGAAATGGCTTCTTTTTTCTTTTTGTTTCTCTGAGAGTGGCTTTATGTAGATACTCTGTACTGTGTTAAAAAGGGAAAATCAAAACTCAGCAATGTAAAAGAAAAATACCACCATACTCCGGTATGGCAGTTGTGTACAGTTTTATCCTTCCACTGCATACCGTTTTCAAGGTTTCATCCTTTTACCCGACAATATGTATTACATTTTAAGGGCTTCGCAATGTCCCTCTAACTTTAAGGATTACTTTACTATATGTATGTACTATATGTATTAAATCACTATAAGTGTGTATCAGACGACCATTAATATAAAGAATATTCATATTATATGATGCACTTCAAAAATAGTGGACATACTGTATAAACACCTACTTTAGCAGCTCTATTCTAATCATTTGACATTATTTTAAATGTATGTGCATTGTACAGCATGGCTATTTACCCTATGCAATTATTCTCCATATCAGTATCCTGAAAGTCATTACAGCTTTTGATTTCTCTGTGATGAAGCTTTAAACTAGTAGGATCACCGTAGAGCATTGATGGCATACTACACAGCTGCATGAATTATGTGGACAGTGAAAGAAGGTCCATGTCAGGACTGACACACATGAAGCAATTCCAAATATCAGAGTCATTTTTAGGAATAAAGGTCTTGAAAAAGAAAATGTGCGTCTGTTTTGTTGGTTTCTTTCAAAAACATACAAGACATTCCGTTCTGTTTATGATGTCTGGTCAGTGGGAATGGTGGGGAACAGCGCCATCTAGTGAGATTTTGATTGAGTTCTCAAATCAAATTTTTAATTGTCCCAACAATGCAAGTGAGTTATGGAAAACGACTATTCTTTACAAGAAGAGAAACCTGTCAATGTTTTCGCTATCACTTTCACAAATAATAGTCTTTTCTTTACTGAAATATTTGTTATTATTATTCAGAAAAAAGAAAAAAGGTCACTGTCAGATAGTCTTTGGTTAAAAATAAAATTAAGGAATTTGAAAATCCTTCACACTGCTCTTGCTCAGCATCACAGTTTTCTATGTAAACACTTAACGTTTCAGTTATCCCTGACCTTTGTCAAAGATCTGGAGGGACAGAAATGTTGAGAGCTGAGACTTGACACAATTAATTATTACAACAAGGAGAAAAGTAGCAAAACAAGTAAATGCTCCTTTATAAATGAAGGGTACATTACACAGATTATAGTATAGTTATGTTCACATTGGGTCATTTAAAAATAAATAAATACATGGTAATCATTTAAAATACATGTAATAAGCTAAACAAATTAGTTAAAAGTTTTGAATGAATTGCACTGTATGCTAAGTTTCATTTTTGTCAGAATTATTTTCTCTCACTCTAAACAACCAAAAGATGGACAAAGTCACAGCTAAACCAAAAGTGAAGCCAAACCATTTTGAACCCCAGTTAAATGGAACTAACATGATTGGTATGTAGCTTCATTTTTGTACAGTGCTCAGTCAGTTGCAATATCCAGCTTCACCACTAGGCGCCACCAAATGCTACAAACAGAACATTTAACAAGTTGCCATTTTCTCTCATCTGCTAGAACTCCATATTTAGTTCATCAGAGGACTAAAACAATGAGAGTTTATGCTGCTTGCAAACATGATAGTGTATTTATGACTGAGTGAACATGTGTACACTATTGTACACTATAATACAAAGTGCTGACACCAAGTCACACTGTTTTGGTTAAATTCAGTAAATGTATGATGGACAAACCTATAAATAATGATCAGCAACCACCACAATGATATCCATATATACATAATATGAACATGCTTTTTAAAAACCAATAACAGTGAAAGCTAAATTATAATTATTATTTTTTTAATTCTGTTGCATATACAGTAATAGCCTAAATAGAGTGTGTATGTAGTGTGTGTGCTGCATCATGGGCGTGTTGGCCATGATGGGGTCTTTCAGAGTTGTTGTTTACATTGCTTCAGCTTGGACATGCGCTCTCAATCATTACTCTTTTTACTCTTTTACTGTTACCATACTGTTAACTATACATGTTCTCAGCCCTTTGTAAATATGGTGAAAAGTTGCCGTGTTAAATGTTTCTCCTCACATGATCTCACAGGGAGAAAAAAAACAACAGACTGAGTTTTGCATTGGTCAATGGAGCTACATGTACAAAACATGCATATGTTTGTATTAATACATTCCTGTGATCACAGCGTTCATATGGAGCTTTCTTACATGTAACAGGCATGTGAGGCGTCATCATTTTATCTCACAGCTGCCTTTATATCTGAATAATATTAACAATATAATTTGTTTTAATGTTTATCTTCATGTCTCTCAGACTGGTCTGCTGTCTCCATACAGACTCTCCCTCATCCACTTGTAGTTTAACTAGACTTTTAAAACAGATGTGAGAGATATTCTCTTCAGCCAAGTTTAATTACTCGCGTATTCTTCTAATCAGATCTGGTGTTCAATAGAAACAACCATAACTTATCATAAGACACAAACTAGGCACCTTTCAAGGTTCCCTCCCTCGATATCAAGGCACCAGGAATCTTGACTTGGTACATTATCTCAAGGTTTACTAACTATATGTATCAGACCTGGCACGCTGCTCTCCACAATCTGCGATGGCGCCTTCAGATGTCAGATATTGTCTCTGTTCTCCTTGGATCTGAGCTCAAATCTTTCAACTTAACTCATCACTGACTCCAGAGGTTCCATCACAGGTCATCTCACCTGATAATCAAAAAGTTCAAAAGCAAACACACATGCTACTAGGTTTAGCTCCACGCACTTTATTTCGAATGACGATGTTCACATCGCTAGCCAGCTTTAAGATATGAAGGCCCTGCAACCAGCAGTTAGTGAGACAAAATATTTGTAGTTTTTAAACTGATTCGATGTGTAGGCACTCACACCACAGACAAGGTAAGTGAAGATGACTGCTGTGCACAACGGAGGCAGAAGGTCCGATCACTGCTCCACTCTTCACTGGCTATTTCATTTCAATTAATTTGTAACCTGTAGTTTTGCTCTGCATGGCTTCATGGTCCAGTCAATCTCTCCTGGTAAATTATTTTCCCTTTATTCACTTTTAAACATGCTAACAGACACTGATAGCCCCAAACATGGACGACACATCCCAATGCAAAGCAGTTCCCAAGCCCTGGCTATAACAGATAGCATAGCGTTGCATTGCAGAAAATATTGAAGTCTTATAAAATGACATTTATCACTCAGTCGTGTATATAAGGAAATCATTCTGCCAAAACACCGTTCACATCACCCTGTCATTCGGCACGATGCCATATAAAGTTACTGTATTGTTTTAAATGAGTTCAGTGAAGCTCACACTGAAATAATCAATCGTAATGCAAGCAGCTGTCAACGACCTTACATCGCGTCCTTTTCTCATATTGTTTTGTGCCAGGATGGCATTTCATTGCTTGTGGCTGTAAATGTTGTCTTCAGAGCATAAAATGAGAGACTGCAGATTATCAATAAACTAATTGTGGCAGTGGGCACTCGGTGTAGTATATTTCTTTAATTCAAAAGTAAAGTTTTTAAGTGACTTTTCTTCACTCAAAACTAACATATCCCCTGGCTTGTGTCATTATACAACAAATTGCACAACAAAATGTCAAGGTCAGATGGACGGTTGATCAGAGCCGCTGTGAGTGTGCCGCCGTCAATTTGATTCCACTTTGTTTAAAGAACATAAGACATAAGACATTACGTTTGTTATGTTTATCTTGAGTAATCAAGTTGCAACTGAGTAAATTTAGTAAATTCCCAGCCTCGACCTGGCGACCCTCGCCGATGGGCCTTGTGAACCAGACTTGTAGCATTGTTCTCTTCTTCTTTGGTAGGAATGCGTCCTCATCCCTGCGTCCGGACTTGTACCACCACCCGATGATGAAGTGGGATATTACAGGATCCTGACACACGACTATGACAAGGTCTGCGATATGCAACACACAATGCAGCGCGGCATGTGCACGGAAGTATACCACAGGCTTTATGCATCATATTAATGTGGGTGGAGCTATTTTTCTTCATTTGCATAGTTAGCCTCCTTTCTCCTACTGTAGAAACATTGTGGCACAAGATGGTGGCTTCCAAAAAGCAAGGTCCTTGCTTACAAATGCTAATTCTAAATCCTTGGAAACTAAACGATTTTCTTAAACGTCTCCTAAATGTTACACACTGGACGTTTAACATGCTTTTTCTTTTCCTGCTTTGCAAATAACAAAATAAAAACAGGCGTGTCCTGTCTGTTTTGACGTATGAGGCTGCACAATATAGCAGCATGCAATATTTATTTCTGCATAATCTGCAGAAATAACATCATTTTGTTATGACTAGACTTTTAGTTTCTAGTTCCATGATATTATGATACTAGTCACAGTAATAGTGTGACTATTTAAGTCACGTTACAAATAGCCTGATAAAGTGTACAGCAGTGTACAGAATCAGCAGCCCGTCCTCTTCACTACACAAACAGGTTTGCTTTAAGACCGAGCTGTATCTGTCTCAACTCTGTCCATCAACTCCCAGGCTGGACTTCAGTCTCGAATCCCCCCCCCCCCCCACAGCTGTCCTGACTGGGCGGGGTGAGCGCATGTTCCTCCCTGGCTCCTATGGCAACCCCATAATTGGCTCCATCTATATCCACGTTATTAGAAGGCACAGGAGGCTGATGGATGAGTGATGTCAGTGAACGTCGTGTCCAGCTGCGTGCATGTGTGTGTGTGTCATCACCTTGTACTGGCAGGGAGCTCTGATATTTTGGGGAGGTGGAGATCATGCTTTGTCATTGAGGAGCTCAGCAGCAGCAGCAGCTCCGGCTCCCTCCACTCCGGCACGTCCGATGCTCAGCATGCTGCATCCTGATGCGCTCTCGTCTGCACGTTACCGTGGGCTCACTTGGATTTACACGCATTCCTCGTGTGTTGCTTTTACTTGAGCGTCGGATTTGAAGCAGACTCGTTTTGTTGACGCATCTCAATGTTTGGAGCAGCAGAGACAGGCACGTCCCAAGTGTCAAATGAGATACGACCTACTGTCCTGCGGATGCGCCTTTACTATTTTACCTTCAGCTGCGCCCCAAGTGAATGAGATTCATGGTTTTTCCTTTTACTTATCCGGACTATCCTAAAAGCACATTTGTTCCCTTCCTTCAAAATGGAAAAATTCCAGTCTTCCATGCGCAAACGGCTGTACAGCTTGCCGCAAAATATTGGGCAAAAATCACCAGTGATTGACGAAGGAGACGGCGACAAGGACACTAAGAGGAAAAGTATTCGGTTGAAACATTTGTCCTCTCTGTCTCCTGCCAGCAGCTGCAGGAGCTTTGAGGAGGCCAGGAGCGAACACTTGGAGAGGGATGTTATTGTGAAGACCAACTTGAACGGGGACTGTCGCTTATTGAGGGGCAGCATCTCCTCCGTCACCGGGCGACATCCTCCCGGGTCAGACCCAGCCGAACAGCAGCGCCTCATCCCGGAGGCTGACACCGGTGTCAGTGAGAGTTTCCCCAGTGAACTCGGCGCCGGGGCCCAGCAGCGGGCAGCGGGGGGAGCGGGTGTCGCAGCCGGACAAGCATCTGAGTTTGAACAGCCAGGTTTCATCAAGCTGGAGGTCGCCGAGCAGTTACTACCTGAAGATGATCGCCTGTACCAAGCCGGATTCATGCACCGGCAGTTTGGCGCCATGCTTCAGCCCGGTGTCAACAAGTTCTCCCTGCGGATGTTGGGCAGTGAGAGGGCCGTGGAGCACGAGCGGGAGCGGGTCAAGTCTGCTGGCTTCTGGATAATCCACCCGTACAGTGATTTTAGGTAATTTATGTTCAACTTAAACTGTTTACAAGCAAAAATGCTGCAGTGATTCTGTCACACGAGCCTTGTTAGGCCTGTACATGTTGTTAAATAATAATCCTAATCTCAGTGAGACAAAAACTACTATCAGATAAATGCAAGGTGATGAAATTTAAAAGCATGGAGGGGAAACACACACATTCCAGTGCTATCAAATTATAACAACATGAAGTGAGTGTCAGGGGTGGGAAACTGTGCTGAACATACATTATAAACTGAATGTGCCTCAGTAATCCCTAAACACTTTGAAAAGATAAAAGACTTCACTTTTCAAAGGTCTTAACTAGAGTCTGCATCAGGCTATTCTTATAGAATAGAAAGCTATAAAGGAGCTGTCTAGCATACAAAATCCTCTTATAAACAACACAAAACATGTATCAAATACATGCCTTTTATTTTGACCACAGAGGTGTGTGTTTTCATCCATACAAAAATGGTTATGTGTGTGTGTGGTTGTGTGAATGCGTTTCTATCATAGAGTTCATTTAGAAAAATAAGATGACCTGTAATTCCCAATTTACCAAGCATGCTGTGTGTTATGTGTCAATGCACGCACGTCCTACATTTCATTGTGCGCTGCATACTAACCAGTGTTCCAATCATCACTGCCATCAAGGGATTTTTGCGACATTTAACCTTGAGGCTCACTGTCATCATATTTTCACTGGCCAGTTGTATATGCTGATGTGTGCCACTGCAGGGTTTTTTTTTTTCTCTCCACTCATCTGAATTACACTCTTATTTTTTTCATTCATCAAGGGCAGTGGATTACAGAAAGTGCAGCAGGGGCTTGAGAATGGGGTAATCAAAATAGGGTAACATGACCATTCTAGATATTAGAAGCACACATCAGTGGAGATTATTACGACACAATTAGTCTAATGGAGCAGAGACGTGGTGGACAGAGGAGGGGACACGCCACAAAACGCTGAGCACAGAGAGATGGACAGAGATTAAAATGTAAATGACGTTGTGAGGAATCAGGATGTCCCGCTGTTAGCTCTGTCTGTGAGGTGTCATTGCTGTGTGCTTGGTTTGGATCTCACTTTGTGCAAAAGCAGGGTTTTCATGTCTGGTGTTGGCCTGTTACGCGGGGCTGCTCTCTGCAACTGTAACTGGTGTTGATGTCTGCATTGTGTTTTGTTTGGAGAAAGAGAAAAGAGCCCAAACACCTTATGGTAAATGTTCATGTGGAGTCCCTCTCTCATAGAAAGTATGAAAGTATAACATACCTGACAATAAAAATACTAATAACAAACCCTTAGTTAATGATCCTATATGGAGCCTACAAACAAATGAAAGGAAATCAATAAATTAACATTTATTTATTCAGTGTCCATCGCTTTATCCTCCACATGAGGGTCGCGGGGGGCTGGAGCCAATCCCAGCTGACATAGGGCAAAGGCAGGGTACACACTGTACAGTTTACCAGTCCATCCCAGGGTCAACACACACAGATGAACAACCATCCACTCTCACACCTATGGATAATTTAGAGTGTCCACTTAACCTCTGTATGTTTTTGTACTGTGGGATGAAACCAGAGTACCTGGAGAAAACACACACAAACACACGGGGGGGGGGGGGGTGATGCGAACCTGGACCTTCTTGCTGTGAGGCAACAGTGCTAGCCACTACTCCGCCATGTTACCCAAAAACATATGACTAAAAATTCGAGGAAAAATATACCAACAGTGAGAAATATTACTAACAGAAATATTAATGTTGAAAAAGACACAGTGTACCTCTTTCATGGCGTGTAACAATAAAAGGCTAATGTGACAATATGAGAAACATTTCTTTATTGTGAGGGGTCTCCACAAAGTAAGTATTTTCTGGAAACCTGTTGAGTAAAAACAATTTACAACACAAATGAATATATTATGCTGCTGTTTGATTGGAAGTGTTACCCAACAACACGAAAGATTATTTTGGTGTATGACACAGCATTGTCCATGTTCACTTCTGTGTGTTTTCATGAACAACGCTCATCAGCACCGTATTACAGTGTAAGCCATGTATGCTGTTCTCGGCTCTTCAGTCAACAAATAACCTCCGTTTTTCTGTGGCCATAGCAGCAGACGTACTGAACGGGCCCGCTGAGTAAGTAATGGTTAATATGATTGCTGGTGGGCCTGAGCCACTGTACAGGTGTGTGTTAAGCCACTGAGCCGCATGCAGGCTGTTGTGCTTCGGCTGAACTCTGGCAGCAAGAGATAAGTATCTCTGGTACAGATGTGATCCCTTTTTCAGCTGTCCTGATTGATCTAAGCTCCTTTCACCATTTTAAGCCTTTTCCTGCTCATTTTGCTTGTAACTCCCCTCACTTTGTGCTCTCGTGCTCTTTAATATAGTTGCACTCTGACCCAAATAGTGCAAGATTTCACTCTGGACCAGTGGAGGTGCAGAGTCACCACAACGGTCTTGTTTTATTTGGATGGTCATCACCAGATTACACCAGCAAGTTATCTGATCTTTGTGGGTTAACAGTCAGCTGATGAGCAGACACAACGGTCTGCAGGGGACGTAATGCACTGTCCCCTGCAGACCTTTTTCTTTTTTTTTTTGGTCCAGCTGTTCGTGGGTTCTGCAGCACAATGACGTGTGCAGAGAGGTAATGCTAACTCCTTAACATCTGGCTGATGGGAGCTGACTTCTGGAGATGACATGGATTCCCAGGAGATAACGGTGGATTTAGCTGGAGAGGGGAGGTGACCAGTGTGTCACCGGAAAGAGACAACAGGCAGATGAAGAGAGGAATGAAAATGTTTTGTTTGGCAGAGAACAACAGAAAGCTGATTAGAACAAATGGCCACCCTGTCCTCTGGTTCCCTCTTTTTTTGTGAAGGTCTGGTGTTTGTAGAACTATGTTAATATCTGAGTTTGTGGGTTGTGATACAGACTGGTCACATTGTAACCCGTCAGTTACTTCAATTTCTTGGACCCTCATTTGAACCCAGAAGATGTCACAGTGTCAGGAACATGGACTAAAGCTTGGCGTTCTTAAAAACATTGCCATTCCTTCTCTTGAACTCTGTGTACGCAGTTTGTCCTGACTGCATTGTTTTGTCAGGTTTCCGGTAGATTGATCACTGATTAATTAGTTCTGCGAAATAGATCGGTCTATGCAATCACACGCATGCATGCTTTCTCATACCCTCTCAAGATGGCAACTGGTAAACAAAAGCCCTCCACACTGTAGCCAGTCCTTGTGTGGTTTAGCTGCATATTACATGGTGTGTTTTTCTTGTAGCTACAAATTCATCTGTAAATTAGTCAATACAGTTTGAGGAAAACGTTCTGAAAACACATTTGCATCTACTAACCTGACGGCGTTGGGCTCTGTAAACACAGCCTAAGTTAAAAATAGCCCCCTTTCATGCATCTATAGCTGAAATTGAAGAAGACACTTTTGTGGATACTTGTGGACAGTTGGTTACAAAAATCAATATTTCCTTGTGAGCATTTCAAATGAATTCCAATATCCCATTTTTCTCCCCATTCCCGTGGCCAGAAGCACAGTATTGAAGTAAATTTGCAAACCACAGTTGTTTTCTTTCTTTATTAATGTTTGTGCTCACTTTTTGCAACACTATTTGTATTATTCCTGCTCATCTGAACAAACATCCCGTGGATTTTGAGTCCTAGTCCAGTGTGAGGCTGCATTGGATTTCCTACTAAGTCCCTTCACATCCACAATGGCTTTGGATGTCCAACATATCCTCAGTATTCTCACAGACACAGTTGACTCAATGACACAGACTAAGATAAATGATCAGAAACTCCAATCAAAATTTTTTTAATTAATAATCATTCATAAAATGTTAAAACAACTGCTTTGAAGAAAAAAAAGGAATTTATACATTTCCAAAGCAAATATTTTGCTTCTTCATCAGAGCAGCAATCATTTTATTATCACATAGAACAAACAAAATCCTCATGTTTTCCAAGATAAATCAACAAGCAGCACATTTGGCACACAACACAGGTTGATTGATTAAGGTATAAAAATGTTCCAAAGAAATCAAATTAAAATCTGCAGATTATTGTTGTTACTGGGGGTGTGTTGATAAAAACAGTCTCTTAGAGGTCACTAATACATGCAGGCAATAAATATTCAGCTCAGCTCTTCTGTCTAAAGACTCTTCCTGGACCTGCTCTTGTCTAGAAACGTTAGTTATGTGAGTCACTGTGTGTTTCAGGTTCTACTGGGATCTGACCATGCTGCTGCTGATGGTCGGGAACCTCATCATCATCCCTGTGGGCATCACCTTCTTCAAGGACGAGCACACGCCGCCCTGGATCGTCTTCAACGTGTTGTCCGACACCTTCTTCCTCATAGACCTGGTCCTCAACTTCCGCACAGGCATCGTCAAGGAGGATAACACAGAGATCGTCCTGGACCCACAGAAGATCAAGATCAAGTATCTGAAGAGCTGGTTCGTGGTGGACTTTATCTCCTCCATACCTGTGGACTACATCTTTCTCATCGTGGAAACTCGCATCGATTCCGACTTTTACAAGACGGCCCGGGCTCTGAGGATCGTACGTTTCACCAAGATCCTCAGTCTGCTGCGGCTGCTGCGACTCTCCCGACTCATTCGCTACATCCACCAGTGGGAAGAGGTAGATCCTGCAGGGCTCAGCTCACGTCTTCATAGAAGACTTCACACTAGCCTGTTCAAGGCCCACAGTGTAAAACTTAGGTGAAATTATTTCCATTTGGCAGAAATTAAAGATAAAAAACAGTTACGCTTGATATTTACTGTTATTCTGTGCAGTGTCATGATTGAATGAGTTGAGTTTTGAATTGTAGCTTTTTCCACATTAGAAACATATGATCATTCTTAAAAACTAAATAGGTAAATATCTCGCACACTCCCAGACAACCAAATTATTCTGCATTTTCCAACATTATCTTATTTCAATAATTCCAGTTGAGGACGTCCACCGGCCATTAATGTTGCAATTGGTTATGCAACAACCATTCTCTGGTCTACTGAAGATTAAGAACAGTGACCCAGCCCACTCCGCACCTACTGTGGATTTCAAATCCTGTGATTGCATGAGAGAGAATTTAAATTTTCTAGATTTATTTTCCATAGAGATGTGTGCGTTTGTTGTTTTGTTGCATAATGGCTGATAATCTCTGCCACAGGTTTTCCATATGACCTATGATCTGGCCAGCGCTATGGTGCGTATCATGAACCTGATTGGTATGATGCTGCTGCTGTGTCACTGGGATGGCTGTCTTCAGTTCCTGGTGCCCATGCTGCAGGACTTCCCTCCTGACTGCTGGGTCACCAGAAACAAGATGGTGGTAAGTGGAGGACTGTCTGTGGTGTGTGATTTGTTTGTTTGTTTGTGTCTAAATGTGAGCGATTGGGTCCAACACACAGACATAAAAATAGTCATAACAGATAGTCTTTGAGTTGCAAAATTGCAAAGCCACAACCAGCTCAAGTTCACTGATTTCTCCTGTAACCAAGTTCCTATTGAACAGTACTAGCTTTCATTCACATGATGTCCAATCATCTGTGCTTTATTGTCTATTGAATAAAACCTGAAACTAGCCATTGAAACCATTAACTCCTCATGAATATGTTTTCTGATATTAAACATCAGGTGACAAATAGGCACATTTTCCCACAGACTTTTATTCAGAATTCTTTTTGCTACTTCCATCCTACTTCTGATGCTTTAAAGGAAGGCAACTTCTAATTCTTATTTGTTTCACATGCAAGATTTTCAATATTTTTGTGCTCTCGTTGCAGGTTGTAATTTGGCACGGTTCAGTTATTAAAGCTGACCAATTTATATACCGAACAGAATTAGAGACATTTGAATCCAACTCTGTCACGGCCAGTCAAAGCTAATCAAATCCACTCTGTGAATTTTTAACTTTTTAAAACCCTCGCATAAATCATTTTTAGGGCTCTGTCAGACAGACAATCAACAAAAGATGAATTTATAACCGATTAATCACCCAAGTCCTTTTAAGGCAAAACAAAATCCTCAACAGTCTTTAAAATATACGATCGTACTGTGAAAAATCAGTGGATCATGATGAACCATGGACTGGTGAACAAATAAAACCCATCGTAATAACATATATCACTTTAAACTATGTGACGTTTCTTACATTTTAAAGGCCAAGTAATTAATTCCTGGATTGATTTATTGGCTGATTTTTACTTCCTCCAAGGAGGTTGCGTTTTCGCTGGCATTTGTTTGTTCATCTCTTTTTTTGTCCGTGAGAACGGATTTTTATTACATTTTATGTGGATGTAGCTTTTGGCCCAAGGAAGAAATAACGCGATTTTTATGGTAATGCAAACATTAATCAAGATTCAGGATTATTTTTTAAAATATTCAGTTGAAAACTGAAAATATCAGCTGTGATCAGATGGCAGTATTTACAGATATGTTAATGAATGAAAGAATATATAAAGTGTCATCCTGGTAACTGATATAGACTAAAGAGTGAACCACGTCCGTATGGTGCATTAAAGCCAACAAAAAAAATCAGTGAAACTGTGAAAATAGCTCACACAGAATAGATGAGCTGCTGCTGCTGCTGCTGTGATAAAGTTGTGGTTGGAGGAAAAACTTTCTCCTCCTCCACGTCTCTTATAGAATGACACATGGGGTCAGCAGTACTCCTACGCCCTGTTCAAGGCCATGAGTCACATGTTGTGCATCGGGTACGGCCTACATCCGCCCATCGGCATGGCAGATGTGTGGCTCACCATCCTCAGCATGATCGTGGGCGCTACCTGCTTCGCCATGTTCGTCGGGCATGCGACTGCACTCATTCAGTCTCTGGACTCATCTAGGCGACAGTATCAGGAGAAGGTGGGTGGTCTTTCCCTGTGTGGCTGATATTTATTTCTAGAAAGCGCTACCCTTTTTTTTTTTTTTTTTTTTGTCTCGCTCACAAAGAGTTGAATTGACTGGTGTTGTGAAACAGAAGAAGAGCAAAATAAGTGTTTACTTTTCACTCAAGTTACATTAGATTAGTTCAGTGTATAAAAAACATGGTTAATACAATTTGTTATAGATTAAGTAACTCCACCATGACAATTATTTTTACTTTTACTAAAAGTTAGTCATTCATTCATTCATTCCTTCATTCATCCTTTACCTTCCACATGAGGGTCATGGGGGGCTGGTCCCAAACAAACAACCATTTACATTTACATGTCACTCACACTTACGGTCAATTATATACGGTAAAAATACGGTGTGTCCAATTAGCCTAATCCCCAAATCTGCATGTTTTTGCTTTTACTAAAATAAAATGTGAAGGCAGAATATTAATATGTAACATATGTTTCTATTATTGTGGCATTGTTTCCTTTAAGTAAGTATTTATTTATGTATTTATTTCTCTTAAAATGTTTTCATTTAAGCAACAGCATAGTTTCCATATTTACAACAACAACAACAACAGATGGACGTGCTTTAGAAACACAAATACAAAATAATAACAGCAACAAGGAGCGCTGTCCAGGCTTTTCCTGGACAGATAAATCAAAATAACATTCATAAAAATAGATTGTGTAAAAAACATAGACCGTCCTATCCAGTAGAGAACACTGCTGAAGGACACAGTAGTTAATGTTATTAGCTGCAGCCCGCAGAGCACAACTGTACGTGTCAGATGGGGCAGAGGCACAACACTGCACTGTGGGCAGGTTTCACAGATGGCCTGACAGTCGACTGTTGACATAATGAGACACATTAAAGTCCACCTCTGAGCCAACACATCAATCACGTCAATGTATTCATTCTGACACCAATACAGTTACATCACATATGTCCGTGGAGGTGGTCCACTTCAAACTTTTATTCATGTTTACAGTATAAACAGGTGGAGCAGTACATGTCTTTCCACAAGCTCCCGGCCGACATGCGTCAGAGGATCCATGACTACTACGAACACCGTTATCAGGGCAAGATGTTTGACGAGGAAAGCATTTTGGAGGAGCTGAACGAGCCACTGCGAGAGGTCAGATTTCACTTGTGCTGATGTTGTTGTCTTTATAATGACGTCGGTGTCAAAATCTATCACAACTAGAATAAAAATGAGTTACAGTGTACCTTGAGGTTTCTTTTGTTGCAGTTTTTTGTTTATGTTATATCAATCCTCTTACTACTACTACGACTACTACTACTAATAATGATAATAATAGTGTCTAGTGGCTAATGTGAATCAGTGAAGGTGATAATCATTATGAATTGTTTCCAGTTAATTACTCATCTCATCTAATGTGGTTCACTTAGTTTGGACGATAACGTTAATAGTCATGTAATCTGATTAGTAATGACTGGAGACTGTACGAGGACAGAGAACCTTATTAACAGAGCACTAAGCCGTTAACCACCCTGCTTTTATGATGATTGAAATGTACTCACATCATGGAGCGGATTTAGCCGTTTCCGTGCCATGGGCGGGATTAGGATTTGTCCGCTAAAAAGTTAGCATTGTATGGTTGTGGTATTTATATGAAGCATGCAGAGTATACGCATCACCATCTGCAACGCTTTTTTATCCAGTCTTCAATGAAGTCCAGTATCCACTGTATAATCTCGCATTTATAATCGTTGCATTTAAGCGCTTTGATAAGCAGATGGGTGCGAGTGGTTCATTATGTTTAATGTTGTAATCAAAAGGCCGTTGTTGTTGATTACATTGTTATTGTGAGTCGTATAGGTAATGAAAAGGCAAGAGGCCTTGTCTCTCCAAAGCATCTTGACTGTGACTTTTACAGGAGATCATCAACTTCAACTGTCGTAAACTGGTGGCCTCCATGCCTCTGTTCGCCAACGCGGATCCAAACTTTGTCACCTCCATGCTGACCAAGTTGCGCTTCGAGGTCTTCCAGCCGGGCGACTTCATCATTAGGGAAGGAACCATCGGGAAGAAGATGTACTTCATCCAGCACGGCGTCGTCAGTGTCCTGACCAAGAACAGCAAAGACACCAGGCTGACGGACGGCTCCTACTTTGGAGGTAATGTGCGGTGTTGGAAGAGTTTGTTTTGATGTTGTTGTTTTGTTTTTTTGGCTCAGGTACTTGGTAGATTAACTTTTCGGACCGTTACAGCTGGGGAACATTGTCTCCTTCTCATCTGGACTCAGGACTAAGAGGAGCAAAGCATGATTATCTGAGATTAGGAGACCCACAACTTTCTGTTTGCTGTAGCTTTTGTTAAGCCGTCTCTTGTTAAGTATTCAGATTGAATGTAGCACAGAAAAATGTTAGGAACTGTGGGAAACAAAGAAATTCACTTCAGAAGACATGGAATCTGATCACCCAGAAAATCACATGTTAATGTTTAACCCACAGGTAAAAGAATGATATGATGTCACAAGACTTTAAACATTAAACAACATTAAACTATGTTTTCATGTGTGATAAATAAACTAAAACAATAAACAGGGCAGAGGACAGATAAGGTTTCTGTCCTGAAAAATATGTTTACTTTTTTTTAATGGTGCATTATTTTATTTTTCTGATCCAGCGTAACACATGAGGTCAGGACAAACTGTAAGCTGCAGGAATTGCATTAAGTGCTCCATCTGTGGGATTCAGAGGGAGCACTCTTTTCATGTTTTAACATCTCACACTAATATAACTCTCCATTCATGAATCGATCTGAAAAAGACAAATTCTGGTGCAAAAAAAAAAAAAAAACCGGGGGGGGAAACCATTTCATATTCATGGCCCTTTTTGAAATGATTAACATTAGTCTCCAAGTTGCACTCAGTTGGAAGCCTTTTAAAGAAATTGCTGACATTGCTTTGTCTTTCCTCCCTGCAGAGATCTGTCTGTTGACGCGAGGCAGGAGGACGGCCAGCGTGCGAGCAGAAAACTACTGCCGGCTCTACTCTCTGTCAGTGGACAACTTCAATGAGGTGCTGGAGGAGTATCCCATGATGAGGAGAGCCTTTGAGCTGGTGGCCGTCGACCGCCTCGACCGAATCGGTTTGTCTTTTTCAAGCGATGAAACCAATCCACTAAAATGACATTTGATCAATAATAAATATACCAAAGGCATCAACATGTAAAAACTAATTCTACAAGTGTACAAGAGAATGTTCATGTCACTGTCAGAAATCCTTTATTAAATATAAAGGTCTATATTCTGACAGCTATCACGAGACTAACCCGGATCCTTTGGAGTTTCTTCTGCTGCATTCTCACATGAGCCCAGTTGAGCATTAAGTATAGATTATACCAGGGAGCTGGCAGGAATCTAACTTCTGCAGACATTCACTGCTCTATCTTTTGAATTCAGTGTCCAGTAAGGAGCAAGAATTCAACAAAGAGTAGAGGTTAAGCTGTTTGTTTTGCCTTATAACACTTTTGGGTGACACATCAATTTGTAAGTAGCATTTTAGTTGTTTAGGACTAAGTAGTTTAGATTCTCCTGTCCAAGACACATTTGCAATGACTCTCAAATATTATAATTAATAAAATGAATCAGGGTTGAAACAAAGATACTTATTGGAATGTTGGACTGCATGCCCGCCTTTTGCCCTATGTCAACTGGGATTGGCACCAGCGAGCCTCATGTGGAGGATAAAGCGATAGAAGATGAATGAGTGAGTGAATGGACTACATGCTTCAAGTAGGTATTTATTTTACAGTGATCAGGAGCCATAAACATTAGTAACCACTGATTTACAACTTTAAAAAGCAGTGTATAGTTTAGTGGATAAAGTGAAATACTGTCATTAACTCTTAAGTTAATGGAAGTTGAAAGATAATTTGTGAAAAAATTATAAAGAATACAAATTTTCAATGTTCTTATTCTACATCTGTACTCTACAACAACATGTTAATTGCAGGTGTCAAAGAGCATTAATTGTTGAAATAGTGTGTTGTTATCAGTTTTATTTTGTGTGTATTGTGTCAGTAAAAACCGTCATGACTGTACTTCTCTTGTCTTTGCAGGTAAGAGGAACTCTGTTCTTCAGCACAATGTCCAGCACCATCAGAGCTCTGGCACACTTAATCTCCAAGAGACTGAGATTATCCAAAGAATCGTGCAACATGACCGTGACATGGCCGAATGCACCCCGCTGATCCAGACCGGCATGGCACACAATCTTCCTTCTCCACCGTCGCCCACCCCTGTTATCTGGGCGCCGTTGGTTCAGGCTCCGCTCCAGGCCGCTGCAGCCACTACTCCACTGGCTCTGGCTTTAGCTCACCATTCCCACTTTCCTCCAATTCTCTTCCACCATCCTGTGGCTCCAGACTCTGTGTCTATGAAGGACCACAGCAGTCATCCAAAGAGAGCCCACGTTGGAGTGAACACCTCCAGCAGCTGTGGTTCAGGGCCCGGCTCTCCTGCCAGCTGCACCAAATTCCACTATGGGGTTGAGACTCCTACACAGACCACTCTCAGGACACAGAATCCCTCTAGTGGGCCAGTGTTTCCCCCACTGAAGTCCCATTCCATCTTCACTAGCGGCCTGCAGCCCCTGACCCCTCTGCCCACTCACCAGCCCACACACCATCCACCACACTCTGGCATTGCCTCAGCTTTCCCCATCAGCCAATCCACTGTCTCTTACAGCTGCTCATCTCAGCTCCGTTCCCAGCCTTTCCACAGTGTTATGACCTCCCCACCCCACCCAATAAGTTTACTCCAGCAGGTGGCACCAAGGAGGCATGCAGGAAGATTCCCTGCACCTTCTGCCTCCACCATAAGCCCTCTGATCTGCAGCTCAGTCACCCCCATACTAAGCCATCTGCAGCAGAATTCTCACCCCACCCTACAGCAAATGACATCCAGCCACGACAGAGCAGGCAGGACACCTAGTGGTCTGAATGTCGCAAATTTACCCTTCATCACCAGCACTCCACCCTCCAGTGGATTCATGCAGGCAGCGTCTGTGGCAGGAGCAGCTTCCTCTCTGGCCCAGCACAGTCTTGCAGGCCTCCAGTCTATTTTCCTCCCCCAGGTTCTTCCCGAGCACTCGGCCCTGGCTTCACTGGCGCAGTACGGCTCTGCAGAAGCCTCACCCTGCTACACGCCACCACTCCAGAGTCCCAGTGTGCAAAGCCCTGTGAGGGGAAGGACGGTGTACCACAGTGAGATCCCCAGCACTGTGGACCCTCATAGCCCTCTAACCTCTCCAACCCCTCAAACCTTGTGCCCATCCACGGTGGCCTGTACCCTCAATGAGAGGGCAGAGTCCGCGGTGAATCTCTTTACCCAGGAAGTAAAGACCATCTCAGGCTCTCACAGCTCTGTATACCAGAAAAGGCCTTTGGCCATGAGCAGCTCCTCAGATGGGGCATCAGTAAGGGCATCAAGCCCCCTCTCTTCATCCAGCAAACCCTTCAGTCCCATCCCAGGTCAAACCACTCCCATCAGTCGGACAAATTCAGGACCTGAACCTCAGAAACAGCCCGTCGGTGTTCACTCCCCCCACGTTCTATCGCCCTCCAAGATGTTAGAGACAGAACACAAACAGTCCAAACTTCCTTCCAATTTGTGAGGTTCAGACACACCCTCCTTCAATGCCTGAACAAAAGAGAGAATCTCCCTATCCTGGTGTTGTTTTTATTCACCTGCTTTGTTGAAATTTGAAGTAGGAGGGTGTGTTATTCTAAGCTAGACTGAGGATCGTTGATAACTGTTAATCAGAGTGGATGGATCGTGGACATTGCTGGACAATGACGAGTTTGTTTTTTGTTTTTTTAAAGAATATTGTTTCTTTGAAAATAAATCAATCAGTGAATAAATGGAAGGTATATACATTTAGCACCTCATGAAAATGTCAGTTATATGTATTATAAACCCTTGGTTATTTGTTTAAAAAAAACCATTGTCCAGGCAATAGTGTGTAACTTTTTAGTCCTGCCCATTTAGTTGGGAAATTGTCCCCGTCTGTGTCCCCATCAGTCATGATTGAAACCAAAATTATTGTCCTTTTTTAAAATACTTTCCCACTACTCTCTCCCCCCCCCCGAAGAGATCTGAGCAGACAATTATTGCACTTTGCTTCTTTCCCAGATCAGCTGATGTTAAACGGTTCAATGACATTGTGTCTTCCAAGTTAGCATGTCAGCAATACTGAAAGTAATGAATGTAACGTTGAGAGTGGGAGACACGGGAATCATTTTAAATGCAGTGAACATGAAGGCAATGATTGTTTTTGTTAGTTTTTGGAGAATAACCGGTGTCAGAGACAATTTCCACGGATTTCCATTTTGTCCTTTCACAGCTGCAGCGGCACATGGTGAGTCACACAACTGATGCCAACTCATTTCAGCCCGACGACGACGACTTTGGCACGGAGCGTACATCTGAGCCAAGGTTGGTGTGCCACCTCCATAGTATGCAATAATCTGTGTTTTTCTATGGGTAAACAAAGGTACTGTGAACTGAAGCACTTGATGAGTGAGACTCTGTTAAGTTAGAATAGATTCAAATAAGATCATTAAGCAATTGTGGATAATCAAACATCCTGAAACCAGCGATGCACTAAGATTGTTTTGAATGTTTGTTGCACCAGTCAAAGGGCTAAAAGCAGTTACTTGGGCAAATGGTTAATAAGAAGCCCTTATGGGTCATATTGCTGCATATTTACCTCTTTCATTGTAACATTATTTGATTGTAAAATGTGACATCTGTTGTTAAACAGTTGCTGCTTTTTGATGCTATGCTCAATCAATAAGACATGTATCTGTGTGTTTTTTTAACCTGACTCTTGAATCCTAAAATCATGTTCATGCATTCGTCTGTTTATATATATTATTTATTTCTCATGTTGCTGCCTTTCTAATGACCAAATCTGATGAATCCCTCACCCGTGTATGTTAGGCACAATTCATTTTAGCTGCTGAATTCAATGCAATAAAATAACATATGGTCAATGATGCTCAGCCTAGGAACTGCATGGTTTTGTTTTGTTTGGGAACAACAAATAATAGCCATGATTATAATCTGTTATATACTTGAGTAATCAAAATAAACAGAGCAAAATAATTTGCTCGGTTTGTGGGGTGACAACTGCTGGATTAGTGAATATATAATATATTACATAACAGATAAGCATTCCGGTCGATCAAAGGAGACAGAACCTTTATTTTTCACGTTATCCAGGATAAATAGTGGACAGATGGGATGTTTGCTGTCCTGTAAGAACAGAGCTATGGTTTTATCTTTTTGACTTGAATCCAAAAATACACACCGCCCATTCAGGGTTTCAAAATAGTGAAAGAAATTGTGCTTATTGAACGTCAGATTTTTATGGAGACAGTGTTCAGTTTTAAATACCTGAATAGAAAATTACTAAAGAAATGAATGCAGTATTTATTCACACAAACTTGTGAGACTTGTTAGACTGATAAATATTGAACTCTAATGGTGTCACCATGAGGCCTTTGGATTGTTAAGTACTATTTACCAACTTTCAATACAGTGATGATAATTATAATAAGCAGTGAAAGACACATTTGACCCAAGAATTCTTTTTAATAGATGGACAGCAGGTCAGTTCAGAATGATACAACTTTAACTTCTGCACAAACACACTGGAGGAGACCGTTACGGCATCTAGAACCGGACAGTAAACAAACAAAAAATGAGGGAAATAACAGTAAGCACATGAGAGATCGGTGGTATGTGCAGGGTAACAGTCATCTCCACACTGTTCAAAGTGCAAACAGTCGGCACAAATGTGACAGAGGAGTCTCAGCAGCAGGATTTAGACAATACATTGCACATATCATGGTTGAGGGGAATTGTGGTGTTACTGTTAATGACTAACACCACCCAAAGTCCTTTGAAAAAAAAATGGCCTCGGTTTTGACTTCCTGTTGCTTACACAAAACCAACAGACAAAAAAAGGTCCAACACACGGGGGTGGGCAGGGTATAAGAGAGGGAAGGCACAATTACGAGTGATTACTAATGTCCTTTGTTGAAGTTCAAGGCACCAGCACCACTCTCACGGTGTTGGTGTAACCTGAACCTGGGCGCCAGCCAGTCACGACAAGGGCTACGTCACTGGACTTGCAGAATTTGCGGTGCTTGCCTTTAGAGAGACAAAAAAAAGAGGAAGGTTAACACAATCTACTTTTAACTTTTGACTGAATGTTTCAACAAAACTCATCAACACTTACCAACTTCCAGGGCAAAGTTCACACGCAGGTCAACGTCCTCAGCCCAGACGTCGTTGGCAGGTTTGGTGTAGAGAACAGGGTAGATTCCACGGTACAGGTGAGCCTGGCGAGCTGTCTGGCCATTGCGGGTCACAGCGATGATGGGAGCGCGGGGCCTGTACTTTGACAGCAGGTGAGCAGACCTGCAGATAACAAATACAGGTTAAACCAAAAAGATGTTGGTCTGAATGTGTGCCTTTGAGAACACTGTAGTCTGCAGGCTGGACGAATGTCCACTGTCCTTCACACTGTGCTTTTGTCCTCATCAGTCAGAACGTTTGCACGCACAGTTAAGTCGAGCCACGGTTGAAGCTCAACTGTGCCGTTTAATTGGACTAGCGTCCTTGTCCCAGTATACAAGATCAAGAGGGAATTTGATATACTGAATCCAAGTCTGCTACAATAGGTGGCAGGTTCCCGTTCAGCTGTCTTATTACATCACAGCCCATAACAATGTCAGCTAGTGACCAATATTGGTAGCGTATCGAGCACCATTCTTTTTCTTTCAACCATCCATTCATTTCAAATTACTGAATTCTCTAAGCTAAGTATAAATTTGCTCTTGTTGTCAGCACAAAAATGCACCAGTCTGAGTTTCATCATGTTTTTCCTCACTCTTCTTTTATGTATTGACTTGTTTTATTATTATTATTATTATTATGTTATAAAAATGTCTGGCTCTATAGCTGCTACACTCCACTGTGTTCACCAGCTGGTTGTCTATTGTGCAGGCAGTTGCTTTCAGTGGCTTGATGATTTTCCATTGCTACCTGCAGCAAAAATGCTATGCTACTGTATGCGAAAGAGCTGAGAGATGCTACAGAGCTCCATAGTGTTGAGTGAAACTGCACAACTAGGGGATAAAAGTGCAAAGTCATGAGATAAAACACAGTTGGTTCATCACCAGAGAGTCATTTCATATCCAAATACTAAACGTAAGCTCAGAGGGGACCGTGCTTTAGCTGTTGCGGCTCCTGAACAGTGGAACGATCTGCCTCTGCATATTAGACAGGTCTCTTACTTTTAAATCTCTTTATAAAACTCATCACTTATTAGTGTTGATGTTATTTTATTTTAATTAGTTTTTATTGTGTTGTATTGTATTGTATGGCTGTTTTACCCATTTTTTTAAAAAAGAGCTTTTATGTCTTTTATATATTATTCTATCCAGCACCACTGTGGTCGCTTTAAAGTGCTTTACAATTAAGTTGGACTGGAAGGCCGACTAGATGTGCAAACCTTCTCTTAATACATAAATCAATAGTAGAAATCCACCCAGCTAACAGTGATATGTCCTGTGTCATGTGCTCTGTGAGAACGATTTCCCAAATGGAAGAGGATGAGCAGGCTGTTAAAATTAACTTGTAAAATGTCAGAGTTCAGCTCTCAGAAGGTCACGAGTGGAGCAGAGATTGTGCTGTAAAAGTTGGTATACTTTTCATCGAGTCACGAGCTTAGTGCGAGTCACGCAGAGTGTGGAGGAGGAGGAGGTGTGAACAGAGTTTGTGCACTTTCTTTGTTGAGAGTAGGTGCTGTGGAGGATATTATGAATTCTACACCGGTGGAATTGTTCTTCTCACCTGCCAGACTTGGTGAGCACAATGATGACACTGGCGCAGCACTTGAAGGAAGCCTCCACAGCTCCTATAGCGATGGCCTCTGTGGGGTCACGCGTCAGATGAGAGATGCGACGCAGCTCCTCGAACATCTGCCTGTGGAACATGGCTGCCTCGGCCTCACGGGCAATCTGAACATGTCAAAAAAAAATTATGATTAGACAAATAAAGAGTTGGGCTACAGTCACACAACGACTTTATACTGCAGCAGTTAGTTTAGTTTGGGCTACTTGTTTAGTGCAGAAGTCTTCATACCTGAAAGCACACTGAGACATGAAGCTAAATATCAGCCACGGCCATGATGTTCCAGGACTGTTCCTGTGCACTGCAGGTCCTCAAACACACACAACACACACACACACATGCTCATAACAATGTTAAAGCACAATACAAGACAAGTTGTTGTTTGGTAACCGATTTGGTGAAAACAGGGACACACGAGACAACAGCTAACACACTGTTAGTGACGTCAAACCTAATATTTTTGTCAGTCCTTCTTCTTTGAGTACCTCAAAATCTAAGGTTAATTTAAGTTAATCTTTGATTTTATTATTTTCTATCTTGATAATCAACTGGTCATATGGAGATGCATTATATAGGATAAGATCCAAACTCTTAAGAAGCATTTTTGCCCCTTTTTAGTGTAACAAGCAGAACCAATTCTCTTTTAGTCCTGAGTTTGACAAACATCGTTTCCCAAGAGCACATGAATGCACCATATGCTGCAGACTATTATTTGTTGGCTTCTACTGATAATGCTTCCTGACTGTGGTGGCTTTGAGTGAATGTAGCTGCTGCAAACTGCACAAACACATGATATGCTATGATATATACATCATAGCAGAGGCGAGTTTTTACCATGTGCTGTGTGTGCACAGCCTCCAGGGGGTATTGTCCTTTGGCAGTCTCACCACTCAGCATAATGCAGTCATTGCCGTCCAGCACGGCGTTGGCCACGTCACTGGCCTCAGCACGGGTAGGGCGAGGTTTCTTGGTCATGCTCTCCAGCATCTGTTTAAGAAAACGTTACCACATGTGTCTCTATGCACACTAAACAGATTGCTTCGATGATGTCCATGATATGACGTGACGGACCTGTGTGGCACAGACAATTGGCTTGCCAATCCTGTTACATTTGCCAGTCATCATCTTCTGTGCAATGAAGACCTTCTCTGTTGGGATTTCAATGCCCAGGTCACCACGGGCGACCATGATGCCATCACTAGCCTCCAGGATCTCGTCAAACCTGCGAGAGAGAAAGAGAAACAATTATCTGAGGTTTCAGACCGGTGCAGCCAGTACTGCTGATCCTCCACTCACCTGCGCACACCCTCGTGGTTCTCCAACTTGCTAATGATCTTGATGTCCTTGCCTTTCTCACCCAGCACTTTCCTGACAGCGTGAACGTCAGCACCCTTACGGATGAAGGAGGCAAAGACCATGTCGACGCCCTGCTCCAAACCGAACTGCAGGTCCTGAATGTCCTTCTCAGACAGAGCGGGGAGGTCAACAGCGGCACCAGGCAGGTTAACACCCTTCTTGCTGCCCAGCATACCGCCATTCTCAATCTCACACACAAGGTGGTCGCTGCCTTAAGACACACAACATTAAAGATTTTAATTTTAAAGTTTAGCAGGAAAAAAAACCCCAAAACAACTTCATGGCACAAACTGGTTCTTACCGATGTCTTTGACTTTAAGAGAAATCAGACCATCATCAATGAACACGTGGCTGCCAGGCTGCACAACCTTGGTGATGTTCTTGTAGTCGAGCCACAGAACTTTTTCGTCGCATTTCTCCATGTACTGCTCGTCCAGTGTGAGCTTGATGGTATCGCCCTTCTTCAACTCAACCTCAGCAGTGCCGCTCTAAACACGAGTTTGTCAATTGTCAGGCTCAATGTCATGCCAGAAAAAAATTATCGTGTATAATGTGACAAGAACTCACTCCCTTGATGAGTCCAGTCCTGATTTCTGGTCCCTTGGTGTCCAGAGCGATGGCCACTGGTCTGTAGTCAACAGATCCTGCACCAAAACTCTCGGCTGCATCACGAACGTTCTTGATGGTCTCAGCGTGGTACTATACGATGTGGGGGAACACAGAAAAGCATACACCCATTTCTTGAAAATGTCTTATCATTATAAAACTGTACATAAAAACATCGTTTTTATTGTTAAAAACGATGTTTTTATGTATGTGACAAGTTCTTAGTAAAGCATGCGGGCATTTCACACACACACACACACACACACTGCTTACATAACTGTGGTCATTCTTGAATGACAACTGCAACACAGGACTTTTTTTAGGCCATGACATTGTTCCCTTTCAGTGCACAGACATAGCTACACGTACACACACACACTGACTAGTAAAAACAGTAGCCTTAAAAGTGATTAAAGTCACGTAGGGTATTTGTCAACTTCTTTTATAAAGTCCTCACGGCCGGCTAGTTGTGCACTCTGTGTGTCGAATTAAAGTTTTTTTACACATAGTCTTTCTTCTATAGAGAAACAAAGAAAGCTGTTCGACCCGGAAGGCATGACGCTCTTCTTTTTCTACACTATTACAACCGCAGAGAGCAACAAAGGTGAGACAGTCACAGCAATTTCTATGACACAGATTGTAAACAGTATATCCCTTTAACACCTAATCCTCCTAATGTCCATCTGGACCTTTCTTTCCTTATTTTAACCAGAAAAGGGCCAGAAAAGGTCCTGTGTGAGTCAGTGCTTGACAGTCATGTGGACTGCCACATATTATTGTATAATTCAAGTTTTGTTATTTTGTAGCAATGTTTGTCACCTAAGTGCTTTTTTAGTTACAATTTACTGCATGTTTATAATGTATTAACAATTGAAAATGAAGAAAACACTGTAGTTGTACACGAACACCAGATTTTGCATGTTAGATTTGAAATTTGAACAGTATAAAACATATAACATTTGTTTGAGTCGTTGTCTCAATGTCCAAAAACAGGCCAAAAAAATGGGAATTCTCTCCTCTCTGATGACAATGATTCACCGGCTTCCTACAACAGCGTGAGTGAAATTACCGTAATAACCACCTGTTGACATTATCTTGCAACTTCTCAGCTTTCAGAAACCGTTCAGAAGCCCAAACTGTTGCGTAATTACGGTAATTCAAAATGTGCTTGCGCAAAATTGTCATCTTCCATACGCTCGGTGTTAAAGTTAAACTAATTGTGTGCTGATTCTCTTTATTCTTTCAGCAATAGATATATACAAATAAAACACGTGGAAATGTCTCAAAACAAGATAATTACTCTGTCTCCTACTCAAGAGAAAAGGAAGGACAGACTGAAAAAGTGGCCTTGAAGGAGAACAAAAGGGATTTGTTTTGTTGCAGAGTTAAAATATCAACACTGCTGGCCCCACCTTTAACAACACATAGTTTATTCCATAGACATGTACAGCTGCTGCACTGCCAAAGGAAGACCCAGTAAAGATACTTGTAATCTAATCTAATCTGAACATTACTATTCAGTTAATAATAAACGCCTCACTGTGGCCTCTCTGTGTGTCCTCTGCTTGTCCTGTTGCTGCCAGTCTTACTCTAAGACAAGTCCTATTTATAGCTGCATTAACAACTGGCACACCAGTGAGACAGAGGTCAAGTTTGTCTTTCACTTTTCAAAACAAATCATTATAGCCCTCAACCAACTTTGGTTTTATGATTTAGAGCAATGCCTATCAATCAATTATATAAAAAAATGACACCACTGGGTATTGAGTTACAGTGAGGGGAAGAAAAATGAATGCAGTTAACCTTTAAAGATCCAGATACCAGATGTGTGTTAATGCTACAGCTGATGGTGACCTTTCATTGGCCACTCCAGTGACAGTGAAAAGGGTGAAGAGGCATGACTTTTAAGTGTGGGGTCAGTAGTATAAGGTCCTGGCTGTTGAATTCCCAAATCAAGCTACAGCTCCGAGCCAGCACCGAAGGGGCAAGTACTAGTTCACAGCTCACATTACAGTTACCAGGCGACAGGAGTGACCTGCCACTGCTGCTGTAAAGGGTAAATCCTCTCTGACTCACTCACAGAGGACAGAGCTACTGCGGTGGTACAGTCCTGTCTGGGTTCAAACTCATGGCTGAAGACAAGGTTAATGGTAACTGAACTCCTGCTGGGGTTTGAGGGATGAGACGTCCACCAATCTGAAGACTGTAAGGGACGTTTTTGTGGATGCAAACAGCAGATCACAGATAGTACTCACTTCATGTGTGCCATGAGAGAAGTTCATTCTTGCAATGTTCATCCCAGCCTTGATCATTTCCTTGGACTTCTCCACAGATCGAGTGGCAGGTCCTACAAGAACAGATGAATATCATTCAAAGAGATACATGATGTTTGTAAGGATTTCTGAAACCTACATACAGGAGATAATCACTGGGTGATTTATAAACTGAGAAAGAAATGGCAAACGTCGAACCAATTGTGCAGATGATGCCAGTGTTGCGAGACACGGCCGGTTCAGAGTCAATGTCCAGCAAACACATGTGCTCGATGAACGTGTCGGCCATGGCAGCGTGCAGCTGCTGGCTGTGGATGGTGGCAGAGCCTGCATCCTTTGACTTAGACATGACTGGATATGTGTTTGTGGGGAAAAGTCCTGAGGAAACAAAGAGATAACAAGGATTGATAAAATTATCTGTATATTGTTGTTGTTGTTGTTGTCATGATGCAAACCACATCTAAGGAAAATATGACTACAGAGGGGGTACGGAGACATATTTAGACCCTATGACTGAAGAGAAAGTAAGACATTTGCACTGGTTATTTTCAAGTCTATCAGCGATGGGTGAACCACAGACAGTCTCTGCAAAAGGCAACAACCGACTGTGTCTGTCTGACTGTGACATTCCAGCAGGACTAGACTGTGTGTGCAGCTGTAGAAGAGGAGCTGGTTTTAATTGGAAAAAAAAGTGTAGAAAGGTATCTTTAAAAAGGCACAGTGGAAATGTCAGGATTCAGATTACAGGGCTGCTACAATGGAGGAATGCACATGCCTCTCTCTCTCTCCCCCCCCCCCTCTCTCTCTCTCTCTGTAACTGTAACTGTGTTTGTGAGTTATTTCATATTAGATAGATAGTTTAAAGTCATGTTAAAAGTGTTATGAACACACAGCTTATTAACAAAACAAAAAAAAACATCAGTATATATTAGATTTCTGAGCAATAGCAGAAACAATACATTAAAGCTCTGTTTCTGTTACAAGGAGACATTTCTTGAAAATCACTTCATAATCTAATGTTCACCTTCTGGGGAAATCTAAAACAACACAGATGTAAGCAAATAGGTACAGTTAGGTCTTATCACTGTCACTTACCTCCGGGATGAACTTTGCAGGGACCAAAGCGCCACTGCTCCTGTTACAGCCACACCATATATACTCCTCACTGACCGGAACTACTTTCCTGTGTCACCGACACCCGGAGCCAGACGAGGTAGGCTGTAACACTTAAGGCAATATTACACATTTCTGCAGCGAGTTATATAAAGGTTATGTCATTTAATTTAAATGTTGTTTATTGGTACAAATATTAAACTCGGTCCCAGGTTGTTTGGTAAAAAGTGCAGAAGTTGGACGAGTAATGAGGCAAGGATATAGCGCAGAAACGAGTGTTGTTCGGCCGGGCACTAAACACAGAACACACCAGTGGCGTACACAGACATTTGGATGGGCGGGGCAGGGGCGAAAATGAAAAAGGCACCTCCTGTGCACCAGTGTAGCAGACACCACTTATACACTTAAAGGAATACTTCACCGATTTTCATTTAGCGTTGTATTACTAGAATGTTGTAGTATTTTTGAACAAGTGTGCTTCTCACCCTCAGTTTCCCCTGAGTTGAGAAATGTCTTCCTTCTTTGTTGTCTACTGCTGTCACAAAATGACACGACCCAGTTTTAATAAACACTCAACTTTCCAGCTGAATTCATCCTTTAAGACAGGCATGTCCAAAGAGGGAGCTGTGGATCTTCATGTGGATTGCCACACATTATTGTTTAATTTCAAGTTTTGTTATTTTGAAGCAATGTTTGTCACCCAACAAAAGTCTAATATGTTAATGAAAATAAAATTCTAACTCCATTGGCCCCCACATATTTTTACATGACCAAATGTGGCCACCATTCAAAACCCTGACTATTCAATATGTATAATAAAATAGTGTTCATCACTGATTAAGATTACTGTTGATGATTCAGACTGAAATTATATATCACAGGTATACAGGGACATCCTTTACAGCACAACGTCACATCACATCACTTTCTATCACAGAGATGGATGTTTTCTGAGGCCCTGCATTAAGAGCTGCACTGAGAAAAAAAAACCTCTAATTAACTTTGCTGACATGTCAAATGACTTTGAGCTGTAGTTATATAGTCATAGACATACATGGACGTATAGATACAGAATGGTCTATGGTTACAGTACCTACAAAACTGTGTAACAAGGTTAAACGTATGAATCCAACAACGTAAGAATCCAAAAACAAATTTAACCTTTGGTGCAAAACAAGGTTGATATTTGATTTTGGTTTATACATGCAGTAATTATTCTCTCTCTCTCTCTCTCTCTCCCTCTCTCTTTTACTGTCTTGACCCTTTTTTTCTTTGTACTGTATTTATTTTCACATTGATAAAGTTATTACATGTTTATCACCTCGTTTGTTTATTTGTTTGTTCGTCTTTCTATTTGTGAGCAGCCTGAAAAGTAAACGACACATTTGGATGGAATTTTCTGGAGATGCACACTATGGCCCAAGGATGACATGATACTATTTTGGTGGGTTGTTGTTTTTTATACAGTTGTCTTGCCCATGTTATTTACTTGTTACTACAAAAATTACTATTTAAATAACAAACATACATAATGGGGTTTTTTTTGTACATGTACAGTGTCTATTGAAAATAGACCAATATATAACACAGTCTTGTGCATTCTAATTTTTAAATGTTTTCCACTGCTGTATTTGATCATTTGATATACCTGGTTGTATATTTAAAAAGGTACATTTTACTACTATAAATACACAGGGCCACATAACAAACACACGTCATATCTAAGTGGATTACTCTGGAAAAGCACTTGTTGAGAGATGACTTGCACAGATGTATGCAGTCCTAGAAGAGTCTAATCCTAATAAAGGCTAACTGCTGATTAAGGTCAGACTGTGTCTGCAGGTCACAGCAGACACTCAAGAAGACTGATAAAGGCCAAACATCACAACAATCACCACACATCAAATCTGACACTGCAAATCTTCTTCTTGTCAGACTTCAAACTGATTCATGAGCCTCACATTTCAGGAATCCTGGATCATACAGCATGTTTATGTTTTCCCCTACTCCATGTTATGTACTATACAGTATATATATATTGAAATAGACATCAT
The DNA here is from genome assembly GCF_958295425.1 of Solea solea. Classification (NCBI taxonomy): domain Eukaryota; kingdom Metazoa; phylum Chordata; class Actinopteri; order Pleuronectiformes; family Soleidae; genus Solea; species Solea solea. The sequence continues at coordinate 12,438,679 of NC_081145.1, read as the reverse complement.
TCTGACCAGACAAGCAGAACAAAGGTTTTTGAGTGTGCAGTAAAAGCTCTGGAGCTGCAGGTCCTCAGTCTTACAGACTGCTCAGCCAATAAGGCTGTCGTTATCTGCAGCCAATCACAGGACACTAAAGTCCAAGACTGGACGTGTTTGACTTCCTGCCATTGGAAACCAGAGTGAGAGAGAACAGGACGGACAGCCGACCTGTCAAACTGAAATATACATTTGTTTTGGTAGTTTCAAGGTCACATGCTGTATGAATTTAGGAGATTTTCATCCATTTTACATTTTCTCCAAAGGAATTTTTGGAGATTTATTTATTTTTTTTACCATGAAGCAAAGGTAATAACTTTTATTTTACTTCATTGCTTATTTTGTTTCATTTGCAGAGACATATGAACTCATTAAACTCCATTTGTTCTCCCAGTGTTTCAGTTTAATTGTGTTCGTCACAGCGGAGTGAACTTATTTTTGCTGAGAAGTGATAAACAGAATACATGGTGAGTTGATGTAACAATGTCTGCATGTGTGTTGTTATTAATCCATTCATTTATTTAGTGAAACCAATTCTACCTTTAACAGTTCTGATGATAGATCAGTGAATTGTTTTAGAACAAAAGGCTGTGCATTGTTAAGTTTGGGTCCAAGGGACTAATTAACTGCATGGATAAAACAAATCTATTTTCCATGACTAACTCGGCAGGAGACTGAGCACCAGCAGTGGACGGACGGACAAACTGATGAGGACAGTGACTCAGAGGAGAATTTGTGTGGAATACAAGTAAACATTTGTCTCATTTTCCTCTACACCAGCAGATTCTATTGAAACTCCCAACACATTTGACAATGAAAAAAATGTTGTATATTTAGTTTATCTAAAAGGGACAGAGCATATAAATAAACATCAGTGTGCAATACACATCCAAATATGCCCGCCACAACCCTTGTGGAGGATAAAGCAGTAGAAAATGGATGGATGGATGGATTATTTTGTTTCATTATCTGCCTAAATGGACCTTTAAGTGTATTTTGAAGGTGTTGTATGTGGGGCTTCCCCATATTACTGATCGTAAAATGTCCCAGATTTTGGTGTTTTTACCAAGCTCAGCTTGTCTAAATGTGGGGCACCTGTAAGGCTCCTTGCAGCCCCCTATGGCAGTGGCCCTGGTTACAATTCCATTTATTATTTCATATATTGAACAGGCAAACTTGCCTTTTTTAGATGATCAAAACTGAGATAGCGATGTTTCTCTGGGATGTAACAGCAGAGGAGTTTTCGTAAGCATTAGTGCTGTTTCATATAACGTGTCTAGAGTTTTGAGCACAGTTAGTGCCCAGTTTGTGAAGCATTAACAAGGTTAGTGCATCATTGTTTGTCTCATCAGGAGAGCTGTGCCACTGGGCTGTGCCATCACCCTCAGCTGGAAACAGACGTTGAATCAGTCAGGACTTTGTATTCAGACTCTGCGATCTCTGTCAGGTGAGAGTCAGAGCATCTTTTCTCATTCATGCCTGCTTTTTTTGATGCGTCATTAAATGTTCTCCTTACTCTTCTTATTTTAGGGTGTACGACTCAATTGATGATGTGGATGTTGACTTAAACATCAATACCAACTTCCTGGGCCTAAGTTAAATTTACAGTTGACAATGAAGTATCTTCATTAAATATATGTATTATGCATCTTGTTGTCTCTTTAAAAAGTCCAAAACTATACATAATATAGTATAGCTGACTATTTGTCCCTTTTCACTAAAGGTGTTAGTTCTACTGCATGGAATCACTTTTTCAGGGATGTCCTAAAACCTGAGGTGTAATTGAGATGAGGAATCATAACTGATGTGTGCTTCATTCATCCATATTGTCTTTTCTCTGTGTATATTCTTCTGAAAAATTCCTCTGTTCTATGGAAACATCCTGTTCGATCCAAGATTTGTCTTTCGAGGTTCATTATTCTGCCGAATTTGTGCTACACATCGGTTTCAGAGCCTGTACTGATATGTTTGCTGTCGTGACACCTTTGTGTGATTATACGACAACACCATTTGTGTCCACAGGAGGAGGTGGCCAACGCATGGGGGGTTCATTCATCAGAGCCCATTGTTATCCGTCTGCACTTTTCTCTCTCCCAGTATCTGGACGGCCCTGGTGAGCATCAACACTGGTGCAAAATAAAAACTGTAAAATTCTAAATCAGAGTGACAGCTCATCAAATGATATTTCACACTGCAGCACCTTCTGTTGAAGTCTTTCAGCCAAGCAACTCAGATCATTTCAGTGTCGGGAAACAACTAGAGAAGTGAGTGTTTCTGTCATATTAGTTATGACAGTGATGAACCTGATCGGATAAAGACAGACATTTGTCTCTCTTTCTGTTCCCCCAGTATTCTCACACTCTTCATATCTCAGGAGTGGAAACACCTGACAAATGAGAACATCGTGGTCCAACAGAAGAGCAGACACGGCCGGTTCAGACCAAGAGGCACGATCAGGAAATTTGGCGCAAGACTAAGCATCTGGTCAAAGTAAGATTTCATTCATTCATTCATCTCATTAATTTGGACTGAATCTGTTCCTGCTTGTCTGTTTACATCTCCCTGTGTAATAATCAGATCCCATCAGCACCGCGAGGCAACAATGAGAGGAAAGATCATTTTCCCAACGATGAAACGGAATCGTTTCAAAAATCACATGAACTCTGACAAGAATCCCACAGGAGAACTCTTCACCTACATGCCAAGTCGAAAGGTTAGGACTCAAAAATAAACTCCAGCTCCTTCTTATGTTCAGATTGTGTAGTAAAGGTTTATGTGTTTGTGTGTTGTTCTTCCACAGAGGGTGAAGGTGTCATCTATCAAGCCATCACAGATTAGCACCAAACAGCTGATAGAGCTGCTTTTCTCCTCCCAGACCACTGTGCACTGTAAGAGCAGCCCCACTCTACAGCATGGTTTCCTAGTACAGGTAAATGCAGCTCATTACAACAACACTTCTGAAGAAAGAAAGTCAGGGTTTAATAGTCATGTTAACACTTCTCACAAAGTTTTATAGTCTATCTATCTATCTATCTATCTATCAATCTATCTATCTATCTATCTATCTATCTATCTATCTATCTATCATGAAACAGACTGTAGGTCAACAATAAATTAATTCATTTCACTTAATACAGACTGTGGGATAGTGTGTTTATGTCATCATTTGCCTATCACTGTTGTACACAGATAATGAGCTACACTGAGCAGAGAATGTCTACCCTTAATGAATTCTGTATAATCTGTGATGAGCGCCACATGTTTCAGAATGGCCCTCTCTTAAAGGTACATTTATCTTTAGAAATAAGCTGAAGTGAAACTTCAAAAGAACAGTATGGTGACTGTAAATAGGTTTTGTTTGTTTTTTAGCCTGCAGTTTGCACAAGGGAGCTATGTGTGTTTTCCTTTTATACACTGGGCGTTATGTCCGGAGCTACAGAGGACGTTGCAACTGGTGCAGAGGTTGGAACCAAATAAAGGCATCATTTAATATCATACATGATCGATCATAGCCAGATTTATTTATGCCAATAATCTGTGCTCTGTAGGTGATTGACCTGCTGGTCGCTATGTGCAGAGCTGCTCTTCAGTCTGCACGCAAGAGCATCATATTTGAACCGTACCCTTCTGTTGTTGATCCTTACAACCCCAAAGCTCTGGCCTTTAGTCCAAAGGTAGGAACTAAAGGAGTCTAGATTAGAACTGGCTGGATTTGAAATAACCTGAACAGTATATTTCCTACTGAAACATTGCTCTTTATTGTTGCAGAGAAGAAGCTATGACAGGCTGCAAAAGGCGCTTGACAATGTCTTATTAATCAGGAGAATGGCACAGGTGACTGATCTTAAGATTTACATCATTGACATTTAGTTCTCCTTGTCTGAGAAGAACCTGGATTGCTGAATGTCCTCCTGATGTTTAATCTCTTCCAGGGTCAACATTCTGAAATAAGGAAACAGATGGATAAATTAGATCCTCTCGCTTATCCCTTACTACAGTGGTGAGTGGGACCATCAAAACTAGCTTCTCACTCGTACTGTTATTAACATGTGTTTCTTAGGTTCATACTCAGATGTGTGTTTGTATGTTTGACAACAGGATTTTAGCAAGCAACAGATCACACATTGTCAAGCTTCCACCGCACAGGGTACGATAGAGCAGTTTACACTTAGACTATGATTCTTTAACCGTTTTACAGCAGTAGAAGTTAATAATTAATAATTAGCTCCCAAATATTAGACCACACGCAGTGTTTCACACTTTATTTCACCGCTGTTGCTACTCTCTCTGCCCATTTCACCCCTTCTATGTACAACAGAAACTGAGGTTCATGCACACACCCCATCAGTTTCTGTTGATCAGCAGCCCGCCCTGCAAAGAGGCTCGATTCCAAACTGCTAGAAACATTTATGGCAGCACTTTCGCTTTTCAGTGAGTAAAATCAGAGCTGCGGCACAAAATGAACAGTGCTTATATACATGCTGAATAATGCTCCGTGTGCTCAGCCCTTATTCTTCCATCTTTCAGTGGTTCCCACATTGAAAACTGGCACTCTATTTTAAGAAATGGACTGGTTAACGCCTCATACACAAAACTACAGGTCGAGTATTAACAAACTAAGTCTTTTAATCCACAGTGGAGATTTCATCCCACAAACATACTAAAGTTCTCGCTCTGCGTCTTCGCCTCATCTGTTTCAGGCTTCACTCCAGATTTCCTTTGTCCTTCTTAGGTATGAAAACGGTCAGGTGGGAGACGTCCACGTCAACACTCAGGATGTCCACATCCACAGGGAAATTTTACAAGTAATTGCTTCACAGTCGTGCTGAGAAAACAAATATCCTCTCACTGTACATACACTTCATTATGATGTAGATTTTATATAAAAGACAGAGGTCTCAGAGGAAGGAAAATACTCATAATAATTACTAATATGTAATTATATTATGACATGATGGAAGAAATAGTTGTTGAATCATGCACCTGTTAAACCATTTTGCCTTGTCTATTTCAGTCTAAGTCTATTTCTACTGCCACTCTCATTGAGTGCGTTTATGACCTAATTTTTAAAATAAAGGAACAATACAATATTCGTCTTCAGTATTTTTTAACACATCAAAGATACCCTTTTCATTTACACATTCACATTACTTGTTGTTTATGTAATACATGTGATTCACCACAAGATGGAAGTGTAAGCAAGTGTAATTAATAGAGCCAATAAATAGGATATTTAATTTTTATTTTTTTTTAATTTTAGATACTTTATTAATCCCCTTAGGGAAATTATTCTCTGCATTTTTACCCATCCTAGAATAATTAGATAAGAAAGTTCTTTATTTGTCCAGCAGAGGGGAAATTTACATTGTCACCGCAGCAAAGACAGTAAAGATAAAGATGATAAATAATAAATGTGCATTTCCAAGAAAGTACAATATAGAAAGATATTAACATGTATGACTATAAAAAGTTAAAATACAATGTACATTATAGACAGTTTCCAGAATATATAGAGTATGGGCTTGATATTTACAGTATAAACAAAGATTGAACACAGGATATTATATATGTGTATTGCACTTATGTGCAATTATGTGTAAAATATTCATAATACTAATAATAATGAGTAAAATGCAGAGACAATGTAAACATTGGATTATACTATATGAGCACATCTGAAACATTTCCATAAAACAACACAAAATAACATACACATACAAATATAAGTAGGCATTTGTTCACACCATCAAAAAAATGCTAAATAACCGAATTGCTGTTATATTGAATATTCACCAATGAACAATTGAATGACAATTAATAGGCATTATGGCCATAGAAATATTCCCTTTGGTGCCAGCTGCATGAACGAATTGTATCTTTGTGTTCATTGTTGGAGTCAGTGAATAACAAGCTGTGCTCAGCATCCTCTGAGGCAGAAACACACCATTATAACAGTATAGTGGTTCCATATGAGCCCCACAGCTGCATCCCTATCCCCCTGCTCCTCTTAAGAGAATAACAATGGAAACACCTCTGCTTGCATCTGGACAGAGATCAAATCTTATTATAGTAAGTAGCAGCTCCAAGATATGATTGTCCTAGTAAATGCCATTGACTCAAATTTTTGTAGGATGCGTTTTCTTTATCAGCCCAGCAGGTGATGGACTGAAGGGAGGAGAAATGTGGAGTTTCTAAATAGCTGTACGACTCTTTGTTGCTAGTGCAAAGGGAAACATAATTTATTTCAATATAAGTTGACCCTGCAATGGACTGGTGACCTGTCCAGGGTGTGACCCCACTTGTTGCCCTATGTCAGCTGGGATTTGCCCCAGCAGTCTCCTCCTTGTGGAGGCTAAAGGGGTAATAATAAATAAATGAATATCTGTACATATTCATATCAAGCAGACTGTAATGTAAATATCAACAGAAAAAAGAAATCAAGAATATGGACAAAATAGGACAACATGGGCCAATGTGCTGCCTTGTTAAATCTAGTTAACCAGTGTTTATTTGTCCATATAATTAAAGCAAAATCCTTCTATTCCAAAACAAACAAACTAGAAGATTAAATGTTGCATGTCCCTTTAAGAGCCACAATGTCCCATTGTATATGTCTGTCTCTGAGCCTCATATGTGTTTGTTGGCATCAGCTGTCCTCAGTGCTAAATGGTTCAAGGGCGTCTTTTCTTTCACATCAATGGGATTAGAAGAAAGTGTCCTATTTATTATGCTGGCAGTCATCTTAGTATAGTCTAGAGAAAAAAAAAACAAATGCATCACAAGATAAGACACAAGTCTGGATTAAAGGCATGTTCAGTTTTTTGTTTTTTGAAGAAAAGAAAACTGCTTTAGATCACCAAGGCTGCAGGTTCAGATCCTTCGTCTCCGCCACTGTTATTTTGTTGGATTGAACCCACGGGTCAGATGAAGAGTTCAAGTGAAGCATGCAGCGCTGCAATGGAGCCACAGTCGGCTTCACTCAGTCCCTCTCTGCCGTCTTCATCTGTATCTACAAAACCTGACCAAAGCCACTTCAGGAGAATCAGCCAAACAGAGGACAGGAGCCCTTATTCAATCCAAGGCATAGCAGCAGACACTCTGTATATGAGAGTGAAAGGAGGAAGCAAGATCTGCAATTTACTGAGGTTTGTGACAGCTCGCATGCAAGGAGAGAGTAGAGATGATAGTGGGACATTGCTGAGGCAAGTGGTTTTCACTGGCTCGGGTAGAGCAGTCACCAAGACCATCACCTGTGTGGAGATCCTAAAACGTAAAGTGGGAGGACTGCACCAGGTGTCCAAACTCTACTACAAGACAGTGACGGAGGTTTGGGCGAATCCACAACAGGGAGCAGCAGGTACAACCACGCAGAGAACAGTTCCTGCCATCTGTATCCTGCTCTCCAAAGACCCACTGGACCCCCAGGACCCAGGATATCAACCTCCACAAAACCACACAGAGAGACAGAGAGCTCTGCAGGAGGACTGGAGTGCATGGTCCCAGCTTCCCTAACCAAAGTCTAACTGTATATCATGAAATATCAGAAATGTGTTATTTATGAGGTGATCAGAGGATTGTTTCATTGTACCTTTTAGCAGCTTCAGATTTGTGCAGATCCCATACATCAACTGTAAATAAAATGTGGATGAAGTCTTCTGGTTGTCAAATGAAGGAACCCTGGAGGTAACAATACAGTGAATAGACACCAGGGGGCGAATCCATTGGTTCCAAATAAGAGCTCCATTCGAATGGAATTCTTTTTCCTTCTAACTTGATTTACATCAGTAACTATTTTTTTTGCAGTGGTTTTCTCAATTGCCATTTTGGGGCCTTCATCAATAAAACATGATGTCACTTTTGTAAATTAGTTCTCATTTGGAGTTAAATAAATGACACGGGACAGTGTGAGTGACAGCCAGCTGGTATCGTCAACTTGGTGAACTTCTGGTTCCAAAACCTCAATATGGTGATGGTCAAACTCCAAATCTCAAGGCTTCATAACAGGAGTTCACATTCTTATTGGTGATGTCACTTGGTCACACCTGCCTCAAAGGGTAAAAATGAAAGACCTTCTTTTAATACATATTATTTAATCAGTAATGCATCTATGTATCGAGGTCAGGATAGTATAAATAGCATAAATCAGTTGTGGTAATATATGCGCATATTTAAATTTTCATTATTTGTAGCAGTACAGATAGATAGATAAGTAGCTGTATTCACTGTATTTGCTCGTATTATGGGGGAAATGTATTTACATAATCAAGGAATGATTAACCTCTGACCTTTCAAAGCATCTCAAGTTTGTTTGTAGTGTGTTAGTGTTAGTAAGAGTTTATACATTGTATTTAATCAACTTCAAGACAACAACACACGACATTAGCTAACAACACTGCAAAGTCTTATGAAATGTATTCGCCTGTAAGGATTTATAAAGAAAGTTTGTCGAGAAAATATTTATATAATATTTATATTTTTTTGTCTCGTTTGTCCATGTCACGTACCAAAACAGGTGTTATACCGAGTTCTGCCTGCCTGCCAAGAATTGCATACATCTGACAGGAACGCGCACAGCTGGAGCGGAAACCATCGGTCACCAACAAGCTCATACTTTTATAGCAAGCTACGACTTGAAGGCGATACATTTTTGCAGAAAAATGCACCCCCTCTTGATTGTATCATATTGTGTCATAATGTACTGTAGACCATTATAGGCTTTATCGTTTTACAAATGTAACAATAAGCTCACGAAATAACCTCTGGCAAATAACGTTAATAGTCACTAAGTAATTGAAAACATACACTTCTGTACTCGGATGACTTAGCACCACTAATAAATCCTAAAAAAGTATCGCCTTCAAGCCGTACTTTGCCATAAAAGTACGAGGTTGATGTCCGATGCGATGGTTTCCGCTTCAGCCGTGCGCGTTCCCGTCAGAGGCATGCAATTCTCGGCAGGTACAGAACTCGGCATAACACGTGCCGTCCAAGATGGCAGATTCACGCATGCGCAGTGTGCTTCCGACACAAACTGGTAGCGAAACAACCCCTGTAGCAGTGAGTGTGTCTGTAGCTAGGAGTAGTGATGCTCAAATGAAGCAATAAAGCAGTATTGAACCACTTTGCCAATTGTATTGAACATGGGTTCATTCATTCAAAGGTTCATTTCAGTGACATCTAGTGGTGAAATATTAGACAACATGCCAGTGATTGCCGTTGTGACAGACAGTGTTGGTTGTTTACTGCTGAACATATTATATTCAGCTTATTCAGTAGACAAGGTTAACTAGTATCTGGGATTGAGAGAGGGTGTGGTCGAGGAAACAAAGTAGGTGCAGGGAAGGTGGGCTGTGCTTGTGTAACTTGGGGATGAATTCAGAGGTTTTTATTGAGGAATAGCAGTTTTTCCACTGGGTATGAAAAGTATTATAAGTATAAAAGTACCATCTGGGATTTGAACCCCAGTCCTCAAGACGAAGGCCCTGCGACTATGCCACTGAGCTATACAACATACTGTACTTTGAATCAGATACTCACGTTATTAGGACTGATCAGCTCAAAGTGTTCCCACATTTGAGAACGGCTTCTCTTCCTATTTGGCTCCATGACGATCAACCAACAGCAGGGATGATAACAGCAACAACAGCAATAACGCACACAACAACTTTGGCAAGGCCACATGTTGTGGAGTGTGTCGGGTGCCTTTAGGTGTGTTTTGGCGCGCACAAGCCTCCCGAAGCAAGTCTCACGCCAACAACTAATCTCGCGATAGCTCGTGAAGCTCATTCGGGGACCGAAGCAGTCGCTGCTTCATACGTCATCGATTACGTCACTTGCTCTGCCCCAAAGCAAGCTTCGAATCAGCGGTTCAAGGAGAGCACAGCTTCGAGTTTGAAGCAAGGATCGGAGCTCCGGTGTCAGACTCGCATCACTAGCTAGGAGTCAAGCATCATGTTTAGAGCCGCCGTCCGCTTCTCCGTCTCCGGTGTTCGGAGTTTGGCTCGTACGCAGCCAGGCTGTCAAGGTATTTTCTTACGCTGCTTACACATCTAAATGTTGTTGTTTTTAATTTGATAACTCCTGAAATATTTAACCGTTGGCGGTAATTAAACGTGCCCTTAGCCACATAGCGACAGTTACTAGCTTAGCCGGTGTTACTATATTCTTGTATTATAAGCCATATTGCCAATATATTAATATTTCAGTCAAAGCGTGTTAACTATCGTTTAACACACTCATTGGTCTCATAGTTTGACTGTGTGCTGCTTTGAAACTGCCCTGTTGTTGAGCGCCATGGTGTCCATGTCCTTGTCGTGACCCGGTGTATGGCTCGGGCCCAGTGGCTGTGCTGCTAACAATGCTAACTATGTTATTTGACTATACCTGTGTTTTACCAATCAAGTAATGGTGAGCTAATGTTAGTGATATCGAATGGCGTTTTTTCTTTTTATCGGCGACTGTAATCTCTATTTGACCCTTACTTTAATGTCCACATATGTGACATTCGAATAACTGTATTAACTAACCTAATTGTATCTATTTTGTAAATTCTATTCGGATGATGTGGAGTCGACATTTGTGAAATTGCGATTTGCATCATGTATTTTCATGCACTGTAATAATCGTCATTTAAATATATTTATTTTCTGTCACAGTGTTACTAGTTTGCTAGGTGTTAGGTCATATGAGGATATTGGCTGAAATCCAACCACATATGAGTTTGTCCTTCCTCACTTCACTCAGTGTGGGTGTGTTTGACACTGCTGTTTTTACATCTTAACACCCTGACAATAGTTGAAACTGCTTAACTCACATTGTTTTCATTCTGCAGCTCCTCTTGCCTCAAGGTGGTACTCACATGGGAAGCAAGAGACTGATGAGGAATTTGATGCCCGCTGGGTCACCTATTTCAACAAGCAAGACATTGATGCATGGGAGCTAAGAAAAGGTATATTTACTGGGAAAAAAAACTAACTGTAATCTCATAATTTCTTTGTTTGGCAATAAATACATAATCTGACTAATGTATTTTGGGTTACACTGCTCACAGATAAAATAAATAATGTAAAAAAAAAAATCTGTTTATTGTAATTTGGTGGCAGTGTTTTACTTAAATGGCACCTGCTGAATAATGCCACCCTGGCAATTTAAGCATGTCATTTTTTTTATTCTGTACACTCCCTTTTAAAGGAAACACAAAGGAAGATATTTTTTATGCAATCATAAGACCATAGACTTGAAGAAATGACTCCTTGTGGTTGAACGTAACAATGTAAGCAGGAAGTCATTCAGTAGTTGTCTAGTCATATGTGGTTACGTTGTCTAAAATTACAATTATTTATATATTGGGACCTTATGAAAGGATTATTCCATCTTTGTTTAATCAAATAAAGCGAAATAACTTTAAGTAGCACAATGTTGTTGCACAAAGAACGTTCTTACTCACTGTGATTAGCAGCTTCCAGCCCAGTGGTTCAAGTCTTTTAAAACATTTCAAGGACATCAAGTCTCCATTAATTTTAGCTAAAGATATATCCCAATTATTGGGATATCTTCAACTGTAGATAAAAAAAAAATCATGTGCAAGTGATTACTTTTAGCCATTTAATTGGTTTCTTCTTTGGATAAATATTTTAAAGTAAAAATTGTAGTAAATGTGTTGCTCCTCCAAATTCTTCATTTCAGGGATGAACACATTGATTGGTTATGATCTGGTACCTGAGCCAAAGATTATTGAGGCAGTACTGAGAGCCTGTCGAAGGTTGGATGACTTTGCCAGTGCTGTTCGAGTTTTGGAAGCAGTGAAGGTGAGAGAAGAGCTTCTAGACTTGTGAATAATTCTGGGAATATTGCCAACCAGCCTTTTTGGATTTGGTTGTCATAGGTTAATTTGTAATAGGTTTTACCATTGGCTATTTCCTCAGGACAAGGCAGGACCTCATAAAGACATCTACCCATACCTGATCCAGGAGCTGCAGCCAGTGTTGAAAGAGCTTGGCATCTCCACACCGGAAGAGCTTGGCATTGACAAAGCGTAATCAACAAGGTATCAGAATTCTCCAGATAGGCACATTTTTTTCCCACTTCAATATTGGCTCTAATGTGGCCGTTAAACAGAAATGGTTTTGTTTCTTTCTTTAGATATCTAATGGTGGAAATCCCCAGGACACATAACCCCTGTACCTAAATGTTTGCCTCATAATACACGTGATATTTAATTGGCCTTTATTTTGTTCTTTTGCTTGTAAAATATTGACAAACATAATAAAGGAAAATGTATCTTTATTGAGTGTCACAATATTTTATGGATATTTGAGAGCGTAGATTTTGAAGCAGCACTTCTTTACAAGTTGTTTAAATAGAGGGCAGAGCTGCATGTTTTCTTGGTGTGTGCGGACACATTCATGTGAGAGTCACATGTTTACCTCCAGGGAGCAGCATTTTCACATGAATGTAAAAATCATTCTACTGTATTCTGTCTATGTTGAATCATGTTTTCATTTCAGGGAAAATTTACATTCTGATTACATAAAGTTGTCCAAATGGTGTAATGTTGTTTCACAAACATTAAAAACATATTTTCAGAGACCAGAATAAGTCCGGTGCTTCTCTTCGAAATAACATCTAGTTTTAGTTTCACAGTGCTGAATGTCTATAAATAATAAAGTCTAATATACTATTTTAATAATGAAGTTGATATATTTTATCTACTGTATATGACTGGTTTTATTCTCCTACCTGAGTCTACTTTGATTCATGTCTGTAGGCTTAGCAATGGAGAATGATCACATGAGGGTTTCATTTTACTGTTTTAATTTTTTTTTTTTTTTTTTTTAAACAAGAACATTATGAGGGAGATGATCCGCTTTGTCGAGAAGCTGAAAGAAGATGGAGGAGAAGAACAATATCTATTAAAAGTTTTTGCGTTATTTGCCAGAAGTTAGTTTGTTAGCTTATTGTTACATTTGTACGATAAAGCCTATAATGGTCTACAGTATATTATGACACAATATGATACAATCAAGAGGGGGTGCATTTTTCTGTCGTAGCTTGCTACATTTTTCATGAATGTTTTGTTGTATTCACTGACTTCTTGCAGACTGCATCATAATGGAACAAAATAATACAATAAGACAATAAATGAAAATGGAAGGGGGGCTTGAAGTTTAAATGTTGGAAATGTTAAAGATAATCAAAATAATCAAGTTGGCAAAATGTGAATTATAAGTCCAGTTTTCAGTTATTTCAATATAGACTGAATAAATAAATAGATGTGAACATTACTAACATCTTATGGTGTAGTATTTAATTTACTGAAGATTTTAGTGATTTAGTAATACTGACAGACATACATGCTTCATATAGATAAGGGGAGGACTGGCACTCATTTCTCCCCACTTCAGGCACTGGGAACGTTCACATGCACAGTTTAATAGAGCTAAGGCCGAGTCTGACTAAGACAGGCAATTGGATAACTTGCAGAGTCCAAGTGCACATGCGAAGGAGAGAATCCATCTGTCTATAAGCTAGTGCGTATTGAATCAGTTTCCTGTTGACCTTTACATAACAGAAAAACAAACAGTGAACGGCAAGGTTTGGGCAGTATAATGACTCGTGCAGTGGTTCTGTATGTTTTGTACGTGTTAATCGTGATACACATTAGATGGAGCATGGCTCTTGTTGCCAAATTATCAGAATAAAGAGGAAATTTCAGTGCATGCACAGTCCGACCAGTCCGACTAAGCATATACATGCAGGAGTAATCGGACTATGAATCCATTATCAAGGTATGTTAGTGTGACTTATGTGTTTACATGACATTAAGAAAACCAAATTATTGTCTTAGTCTGACTAAAATCTGACTTTTAACATTCATGTAAACACACTGTAAAACATTGTCTGTAAAAACATGGACATTAGCTGTCCACTGATAAGGTGAGTGAGAGCATTAGCTAACCTTGGTTGATTTTCTATGGAGGACCCAAAGAAAAACCATTAAATAATTAATTATGTCATTAATTAATTAAATGTGTCATTAAATAATTAAATTTGTCAATAATTAAATAAAATACCAATTCATTTTATGTAAAAAAAAACTCATATTTAATTGTTTCATGGTCAGTGCATCATTAATTTATTTTATTTGTCAAACTCGCCCATCAAAGTCAGTGGGCGGAGCTAACGCTGATCTAGTCCGATTGCATGGGTCTGAAGTAGCATGCCTCGAGAAAGCCATGTATCCCAGAATGCTTTTCGCCGGAATATAGCAGCAGAGAAAACAAATATAAACCTGAAATAAATATTTTTTTGTGTCCTGGAACAACATTTAGAATTCAAAAATGTGGTTTGTGAATTAAGATATGATTTATAGTTTGGCAGCGACATTGTCGGAGGTGATCAGCTCCGTCTCTGCGGACACTCGCAGAGCAGTGTTATCTCGGCCTGTCCTGATGAAATGTTCCGCTGGCTCAGATGTCTCTGTCATTAGATACTTGGTGTGATTGATATATTTGTTGTTGACGCGTTATTTTGCTTTAATGTAAACGTTTTGACCCCTTACATTTTGAAAGTTTGTATATCATTAATGTTTTATTTATTTTGACTTTGAATGTCAGCTCCATAATTTTTTGGTTTGCTGCAATCCAGAAGAATATCCACACTGACATGTCAGTTGTCAAATCCCTCTGTTTTCAGCTGTCTGTATTTTAATGCATCTCCACAGCAGTCCTTCATTTTTCTTAATTTATTCCTGCACTGTTTACTTTTAACTTTAAATGTTTACTTTTAACTTTAAATATTATGTTATTGTTGACCTTGTTTTCATTTGTTGCCTTACACTTATTTAAGGGTTTTGTCCTTATCTTATTTCTACTTTTCCACACTGGTGTGATTGTATGCTGCTGTAACCCCATGTGGGACAAATAAAGGATTATCTTATCTTCTTCCTGTTTTTGAGAGGAGTCGTGAGGCTTTTTATGTTCAGTATTGTTTTGTGTTTTCTTCGTCTCTGATGACACATCATGATCATTTACATTACTTACATATAGCACCTTTAAAGAATAATTCACATTTTACAAATTAAGCCAGTGTGTGTGTGTGTGTGTGTGTGTGTGTGTGTGTGTAAAACATTATGAGCAGCAGAACTGTGAAAGAACTTTACAGTAGAAGTGAATTTCCATGCATATTTCAGCAGCGGCAGCTTGCTGCTACTACTACTAGTGTAGATGAAGAGGTCACAGATCCGCTTACAGTGTGGTGGGTGAAGCAGCTCCAGGCCAAACAAAAATTGCGTGGTGATATTTTTAGCAGAGGTCATATTACCTCGACAACCGCACACGTGTAAGAATAATAGCAGCGGCTTCAGCCTCAGGGTGGGATTTCTTTGTAAAGTGGGCGGTCACAGCTCCACACAGATCCTCTCCACGAGCTTTACGCACGGGGCGGGCCTTTCATTCATCCAAGTTGGGGGTGTAGGCCACCCAGTCAAAGACAATCAGAGATGTTTGAGTTTCCATGCGCAGTGACCAGGGAGGTAAAGCACATAGCAGACTTCTACCCCTCCTCCTCTTTCAGCCCAAACCACACCGGGAGGCTCTTTTTCTAAACATCAAATCTGACCAGAAGAATCCTTCCGTTTGAGGAAAAAAATCGTTATGCGATTAGATTTGTCTTTGCCGGAGGACAGAAGGAAACACTAGATACGACCTGTTGTTGACGATGATGGATTACTCGAAGGCGCAAATGGTGAGTGTCGACGACTGTTGGTCAACGCTCCCGCTCCGTGTTTGTTACTGTAACAAAGCAAATGGCGATTAATGTAGTCATTCTAAAGAGAGCTAGTCCTCTTTTCCACCGAAAAAGTCTTCTTTAGACACAATTTGTGTTTAGGCTCGTTCGTTTTTCAGTTATATCGATGCATTCACTTTGAAAGTTGATTTCCCTTTACAGAGCCGAATGATCGATTGGTATCTAAAGGTTATTTTTTCTAATTACCCCTCTGTTTTATTTTATTTTATTTTATTTTATTTTGAAGTAGATTTTCCAACTGCAGTTGCCTGCTGCTGATTTGTCCTTAACTGAATCAGTGCAATTCCTGTTCATTAATAAGATTTTGTTATTTAGTCCTCCATTATTGTTTTAAGGCAGAGACAACCTAAAGTTCACATTACTTTTATTTTTATTTGCAGCCAAAGAAGATTGTTTAGTCTTGTTTAGACATATTATTTGGTAAAAGTTTTATTTTTCTCCTCTGGTCTTTGAAAATACTTGTTGAATGCAGTATCCAGTTCTATTTTTTTCGAATATTTACAAAACATATTAAATCGAAGATGAAATTATGAGCAGTGAGGTGAAAATGTATGTGGCATTTTAATGAAAAATGAAACATCGCCTGTGGTGATTTGTATGTTTTGGTCCACACAGTCTAGCTTATCCGAGGAAGGCAGTTCGGCTGGCTTTCCTCACTCCATTCCTGCTGGGGTGAAACTGGAGGCAATGATGGAGCATCTGCAGAGACAACAAGGAGCCAAACTGGAGATGAACCTGCAAGAGAAGCATCTGCAGGCTCAGCTGCTGTTTGCTCAGCACGCTGCTGCGGCCAGAGCCTCGGGCTCTCCTCTGGACTCTGTGTTGTTTCAACATGCTCCGCAAGCTCTGAAAAACCACCTCAGCAGAATGGATCCAGATGAAGATGAAGACACGGATGAGGAGGAGGAGCAGGAGATGGCTGACAATGATGATGAGGAGGAGGAGGAGGAAGAGGATGAGGAAGAGGAGAATGGGCCTCATCAACAGGCGAAGAAGCTCAGACTACATCCGGTTCCTGGTTTCCACTTCTCTACTTATCCCACATCTCAATTAGCTACTATGAAGGAAACATCTGCATCTCCACCTCCAGCAATAAAACAGGAGAATGAGGAGAAGGACATCCTGTCTCCTGCTGGTCAACACTCCTTCACATCAGCCAACGGCCTTTCTGACTGGGGCTATGATGAGCCATTAAAACA
Organism: Solea solea; assembly: GCF_958295425.1. NCBI lineage: Eukaryota > Metazoa > Chordata > Actinopteri > Pleuronectiformes > Soleidae > Solea > Solea solea. The sequence continues at coordinate 12,421,643 of NC_081145.1, read as the reverse complement.
GGTATACTATCTTACTTATTTTTAATCCAAAATCAAAAGGTTGTATTGTGTTTACGAAAATCACCTTTACAGATATAGACATATACAGACATATGTCTCAATTCATTCTTGGAAATATTGTTGAATCAAGCTCCATGTTGACGGAGCCAGAGCCTCATCTTGAGGGAAGAAGACTCTGTGACTTCCCTCTTTGGTTTCGTAATAATTGTTCACTTCTTCCTGCTGAGAGTCAGACTGCCCACTTACTGCTGTTTTCTTGCGGGTGGAGGAAGGAGCGTGCCTCGTTGGCAAGATGCCCGAACTTGATAGTGTTTGGGGTAATTACTGGCCAGGGCAGAGGTCTCGTGTTCTGACATACTTCATCTTGGGTCTCACATGTTCAAAAACACATTTGTTCATCTGTTAGGGTTAATTGTTCTTGGCTCTGGTCCAATCTTAACTGTTTCCAAGTAGCTGGTTGAGAACTGACAGAAATGGAGAATAGGATTAGTGGAAAAGCCTCAAGCAATGTATTTATGGTTAAGATTTGCTCTGAGGGCGAACTACAGTCTAAAGAATTGCCACGGGGCAAGATCAGATGTCCCAGTTTTGTTTGCATGTTTTCCAGCAGATATTAAACTACTCTAAGAAAAGAGGGGCTCTCTTGTGATTCTGTTTTACTGTTTATGAGGCCTGATCTCATTGGTTCTTCTGTGTATATGGTTCCCTTGAAAAGGCCCCACTTCAATACAATGCATTATGATTAATGAGGCCTTTTGGTGGAGGGGTCTACTCTGCTGTGATAGCGCCTCAGAGCATACCAGCAGGCAGCTACTCTAAGTTTACTTATAGTTATCTCAGTGCAGCAGAACGTCCTTCTGGTGTTTGCTATCTCTTGTTCTCTACATTTTAGACTCACACATTCTTGATTTCTATACATTGGGTTGAATGACTGAGGTTCAAAACACCGTTTTGTGTGAATGCTGCTCCTTATTTATCAGAAATCCAAGAGCTGCTGCCATTGAAGGTGTTTTTTTAATATTTGTCTTTTGTAAAAACAAACCAGGCCGGAAACAATGTCCAGCTGCTGACGTAGCTGTAGATGATAGCTTTGCATAATTTAGCTGTCGCTTGGCAACACTAAATGGCGGGCTAATTTAGCTGAAAGTGATCAATATGTTATATGCTAGCACTGCAGTGGCAGTGTGTTTTGTTTCCTGTGTGCTGCACACAGAATGTTGAATGCATTTAAGACGGTTTAACAAGCTCAAGTGTTGCTCATACTGATTTACGCATTTAGTAAATTAGTTTCAGACTCAGATGCTACTTGGACTATGATTCATTGTCTGTAGAAATAGCAGGTGATGCGTCTGGTTTGACCTACATGTGTCGATCTATACAAACCTCTTAATGTGCTCAGATTTGTCTGGGCGGAGCTGGTATTTTGCTAAAATCTTGTTTACCTACCTTTTGTCTCAGATTTGGTTTGTTAATTGTTACTAAAGAAACGTTTTCATTGACCATAGCAAGCTCTGGTAAAATCTGTAGCCTAAACCCAGATGATGGATTAAATATGCTTGCACTTTACTGACCTCCTCAGGTAAATTGTTTTTTTTGGGCCGAATTTCAAAACAAGGCTCATTTTCATTGTTTGACTACAAAGCAATCTTATTTGACATGTACTGTATGCAAATATTGTGAGTCCACTCTAACACGGCATCTTTTGTTAGATCGTGGCAACTGGTTGAGATTTGTATGACCATTTCCAGCTTCTCTCCTTATTTTACTTTATTTTGTCACCTCGACCTCCATTATTATTAGAGGGCATTGTATGCCTCGCCCTGCTGTAAAAGCTATTGTTCACCACTTGTGTGCGGTTTCACTGTAAAAGCCATTAAATGTAGAAGGGGTGGAGACAGGGAGCCAATGTCCCCCCTCTGTCTCCACTCTCAGCACAGCGAGGGGCCAGATAAATGATCTTGACTTGTTCGGATGAATAAAGGCCCAATAATTTGATTTGGATTTAACATTTGCTCCCCCCGCTGTTGCATTGAACTTTGGTGAGGGATACTTTTTCACCGTTGCCCTGCTGCAACAGATGAATGGTTTTAATGAAGCTCCTTATAAGGCGTAGTTTCCGGTTAATGTGAGTTTTTAATGAGACATTTCAATCAAACTGTGGCGTTTTATTCCTTTGCGGCCTGAGATAACTAATTTGTTATTTAAATACAGACATTAAACATTATGAAACTTAATAAAAGTGGCATTTTTAAGGAAACAAAAGAAACATTTTGCTGACCTACATACTAAATAGTATTAGGATTCCCATGGCTGGATGTGTGAAAGCTTTGTGAGCAATTAACTGAATGCTCTTTGTTAATAGATCCACAGTGGGTCTCACTGGCTCATCAATAAGGGGGAAGGGTTTTATTTCCATCTGATGGTGAAAAGCCTGGGATGTTTATCTGCCACCACATCAATGGCCTTTCTGTTGTGTGAGCAGACGTCCTTTATTTTAAAGAAATTGTAAACCGAGGCTTTTGGGTGCGTCAACAGCTCTGCCATCGCAGACAGATTTGTGTGTAAATAAACTAGTACCTACATTAATGTTCAAGCAGTTTAACAGCTTAGAAAAATAAAATAAAGAAGAGCAGAGCCTGCCTTTTGCCACAGTTTCTTGTTTGTATTGAACAAAACAAAGCAGCTCACTTCTGCCTTGGTGTGTGATCACATAGAATACGAGGTGTGGCGGGTAACGTGACCGTGTTACTACCTTTCCCACCATGACAGCTCTCTTTTTTTAACTAGTTCTGCTCACAGCATGAAGGCGGAACAACAATGAGAAGGAGCCTCCGCCTCTTAAGTGCTTATACAGTATTTAACATGCACAGTTACACATGTCTGAAAAAAGGAGAGTTAAATGGGATAAATGACAACAACGATAATTTAACTGTTGCTCTTTTATTTTTTTTAATCATCATCCAGTTTAAAATCAGTTCCAGTGAACGATGGGGGCTCAGGTTTTGGTTGACTTGAAATGGTGGTGTCTGTGTGTGTGTGCGTGTGTGTGTGCGTGTGCGTGTGTCACCGTTTACAGTTTGAATTTTGTTTTCAATACAAATATGAGGCGAGTTACAGCTGCACTCAGAGATGGCAGATTATTGATCCCAATGTTTGATTTTAAAACAACCTCAGTTGTTTAAAGCGCTGTAAATACACTCTCAGCCCCATGTTGGATCAGGACGCCTTGCAAAACATTTATTGATTTCAATTAAACATTGAATTGCAAAAACCATTTCACTAGGAATGGCAAAAGTCTCATGATCAACCACAACCACGACAATAGTAGTATTGTCGTGGTTGTCTGAGATAAACAACGCCTTTAATACTGTGCCCATGGAAAAAGCAAACAAGTAATGTGTTTCAAAAGTGGCTCCACAATGACCCTAAAAGAAATCAATGATGATGATCGTTTGACTAGAAATAGCCAGGATAGTGAAAAAACAACAACCCATCAACTACTAAACCATGATTGAAATGAGAGCGCGTTCTTAAAGAGTATTTTCTTCCCTTCAGGTTAGATTTTCATGCTTGCGTCATCACACGGCTGTTGGTTCACGGAACAATAACTAACCCACATGTTTTTCCACACAGTTGCACACACACTGCCCTTCACTCACATTTTTAACCTTTAGCTGTCTTCTTATGGGGGGAGGTGATGGAGGAGTAGCATGTCACATTAAACTAGCTAATGAGCATGGGACCTTTCATCTGCGCTGTGCCCAGCTGTTTACTGTAGGTCACTGTGAAGGCACTTTTATTGCCGGGGGGGGGGAAGGAAAGCAGGTTTGGACATGGGAACCACAAAGTATTTTTTTATTAGGTTTTAAATGGAAATAGTCATCTGTGTATAAAGTAACAACATCTCAAACACACCACCCTCATTCATTTTCAGTCTGAAGTGATCCATTGGACAATGCCAGTGTTTGCTGCCACGCTATCCTACTTACATTTACTGTTTAAAGCTGACATGAGACAATCGGAGGGACAGACTGCTGACTGGTGTTTTCTCTGTCTCTTTGTGTGTGTGTGTGTGTGTGTGTGTGTGTGTGTGTGTGTGTTTGCAGAGAGGAAGTGCCGTCTGGACTGAGGAAAATGATGGAGGAAAAGTAAGAGGAGAACCATCCAGGGATTTTGCCAAGGTCAGAAGATTTGATAGGTCTACGTTAAAAACAAACTCTGAAATGATCGTGGAGAAACTATTCATAGCTTGTTTTGTTTGTTTATTTACTTATTTATTTATTTGTTTGTTTGTTTGTTTGTTTGTTTGTTTGTTTGTATTAACAGCTGTATGAACTGGACAATGACCCACAGAGGAAGGAGTTTCTCGATGACCTCTTTGTCTTTATGCAGAAAAGGGGTAAGACTACCAAACAGCAAATACACTAGCAGGTGTAACTCAGTTCTTTTGTGGAAGAGATTTGTCTTATATCCATTATTCTAGTAATCACTGAAGTCCACTGATCTTTGGATGAGCTACACTGAGGTTTTCTGTAGATTTAACTGATTGTTGTTTCATATAAAATAAAACTTTCTGTGAAGATTCAATCGAGTGCTATTTGGGAAAGCATTACACATTTAAATGTATTGTTGTTTTGTTGTATAATTTTTTGTAACAATGGTTATTTGTCTCTATGTGATGGATTGGTGACCTGTGTGGAGGATAAAGTGGTAGAAGATGAATCAATGAATTTATTGTAAATCAGTTGTTGTATGACTGAAATCGATAAGACGAGACATTTGAATATAACATAATTTAAATGGCTGAAATTAAGAATAAATGCCTTTTGAATTTGATAAAAACATACTCTAAACATAAACCATGTTCAATAAAGATTATTTCGGTTTTATAACTAAATTATATTTATGGTGTGTTTAAAACATATGCCATTATAACAGGTTGTATCATCTACTGGTTTGCCTGTCCAGATTGTTTCACATATTTTCTAACATATGAACAAATCCAGTCGAAACTAAATTACTGAAAATGCAGCTGAAATCTGTCAATAATCTACTTACGTGGGCAAAGGTCACGGCAGTGGCCCATGTGCTTATGTGTCCGTGGCATGTCAAAAACAAAGTAATCTTATTTCCGCAACTTCTCTTTAGCCTCCTTCATTAATTGGCTTTCCTCCAAATCAGGATTGGAAGGGTTAGCCGTCAGTCCACCAACTGGCGGAAATTGCTGACTTTGTAATGACCCCTCCTCCTCCTCAAGCACTTAAATGAATGCAGCGACCAAGCTGCTGCTGGAATTAACCCTGCCCCCATCTTTCTGAAATAAACGTCATTAGGGTAGTTAACACTCACAGATTATGCATACTAAGCCATATTGCCCAACGCAAACCTCAGGCCCTCAGGTAGAATGTCGTCCACTTCCTCTTCGGGCCTCTCACAGGAGTACAAATCACTGACCGTCACTTGTATATTTATTCTCATATTTTGTTCAGGAACTCCTGTGAACCGTATCCCCATCATGGCAAAGCAGGTGCTGGACTTGTACCGACTTTACAAGCTTGTGACAGAGAAGGGAGGCCTGGTGGAGGTTATTAACAAGAAGATCTGGAGGGAAATCACCAAAGGTCTCAACCTCCCAACGTCCATCACCAGCGCTGCGTTCACCCTCCGCACCCAGTAGGTGTCTCTTAGATCTGTGACACAACGGCTCATGAGGTTGTTGCTTCTGACAGATAATTAGAGAAACAAAAGGAGAGTCAATATGAAGAAGCATGGTCTCTGACAATGGAACAACTGTAGTAATGTAATTGCATGCACATTTAGTTTTTCTTTTTTTTTTTGTTAATTTTAAATTTAGTCCTCAAATGTCAAAAAGTAAACCATTAACATGAAGGAAAAAATAATGACCCAAGTGAATTTGATTATCTTTACTTGATCAGTGATATGTGGTGCAGTGTGTTATTATCACAGTAAAATAGAGTGTAATCACATTCTTTAAATGTGTCTTTTTGAGTACAAATGTAATAATCATAATAATGTTTTCAGCCTTCAGTTAGAGAGATACAGATATTTCCAAAACTAGTGGATATTACAGTATAACTTCCCTTCAGCTTTGTAATCCTCTATATAAAGAATATTGCGTTATATTCTAATGACATGAACTTTACATCAAATGCACATTTATAATGTCCTTTTTACAAATGAAACCCATGAGATCTGCTCATTCTCTCTGGTTAGGGTGGGATTGTTTTCGTTGCATGAGGAAGTCATTTAGAAATATCACATTTTCTGTTCCTAGTTTGTTACATGATGACCTGTAACTTATTAATTGCAGCAACTTTGTGAATTTAGTTTAAATACAATCCCTCTATACGTTTAAATCTCTGACACTGATACTGTTCCCTGTAGGTATATGAAGTATCTGTACCCATTTGAGTGCGAGAAGAAACGGCTGAGTTCTCCCGGTGAGCTGCAGGCTGCCATCGACAGTAACCGCAGAGAAGGTCGACGTCCCAGCTACACAAACAGCCTGTACCGCTACTCTCCCT